>NC_060146.1:2452500-2548361 GCF_021461385.2 Schistocerca piceifrons | reverse complement strand
CGATCTCCAGTGAGTCTAGATTTTCTAATCCGACGCAAAACTGATTGTTAACTGTAACGTTCAGGGCCTCCTAATGACGATGGAACACTCAAATTGCGTCGAGATTCAATACATCATCCTCCAGCCGGCTTGTATCCAAGGGGATGTTGCCGTCACGAGCACCATAAGAACTTCTCCTGTAAGTAGATTTTCGAATCCGACGCGAAAATGATAGTTAATTGTAACGTTCAGCGCCTCCTAATGACGATGGAACACTCTAATTGCGTCGAGATTCAATACATCGTTCTTCAGCTGACTTGTCTCAAAGGGTCTATAGCTGCCTCGGGCACCTTATGGTCGTTCTCCTGTGGGACTACATTTTCGAATCCGACGCAAAAATGATAGTTAATTGTGACGTTCAGGGCCTCCTAATGACGATGGAACACTCTAATTGCGTCGAGATTCAATACATCGTTCTTCAGCTGACTTGTCTCAAAGGGTCTATAGCTGCCTCGGGCACCTTATGGTCGTTCTCCTGTGAGACTACATTTTCGAATCCGACGCAAAAATGATAGTTAATTGTAACGTTCAGCGCCTCCAAATGACGATGGAACTC
This sequence comes from Schistocerca piceifrons, assembly GCF_021461385.2. Taxonomy (NCBI): domain Eukaryota; kingdom Metazoa; phylum Arthropoda; class Insecta; order Orthoptera; family Acrididae; genus Schistocerca; species Schistocerca piceifrons. The sequence continues at coordinate 2,547,766 of NC_060146.1, read as the reverse complement.
TCAAATTGCGTCGAGATTCAATACATCGTCCTTCAGCCGACTTGTATCCAACGATCTATAGCTGCCTCGGGCACCTTATGGTCGTTCTCCTGTGAGTCTAGATTTTCGAATCCGACGCAAAAATGATAGTTAATTGTAACGTTCAGGGCCTCATAATGACGATGGAGCACTCAAATTGCGTCGAGATTCAATACATCGTCCTTCAGCCGACTTGTCTCCAAGGGTCTATAGCTGCCTCGGGCACCTTAAGGTCGTTCTCCTGTGAGTCTACATTTTCAAATCCGACGCAAAAATGATTGTTAATTGTAACGTTCAGCGCCTCCTAATGACGATGGAACACTCAATTTGCGTCGAGAGTCAATACATGGACCTCCAGCCCACTTGTGTAGAAGGGGATTTGCTGCCTCGGGTTCCATGTGGTCCGTGTCCTATGAATCTAGATTTTCGAATCCGACGAGATACTGATAGTTAATTGTAACGTTCATGGCCTCCTAATGACGATGGAGCACTCAAATTGCGTCGCGATTCAATACATCGTCCTCCAGCGGATTGGTCTCCAAGGGGATATCGTTGCCACGGGCACCTTTTGTGAGTCTAGATTTTCGAATCCGACGAAAAACTGATAGTTAATTGTAACATTCAGGGCCTCCTAATGGCGATGGAACACTCAAATTGCGTCCGGATCCAATACATCGTCCTCCAGGCGACTTGTCTCCAAGGGTCTATTGCTGCCTCGGGCACTATATGATCGTTCTCCTGTGAGTCTAGATTTTCGAACCCGACGCAAAACTGACAGTTAATTGTAACGGTCAGCGCCTCCTAATGACGATGGATCTCTCAAATTGCGTCGCGATTCAATACATCGTCCTCCAGCCAACTTGTCTCCAAGGGTCTATTGCTGCCTCGGGCACCTTATATACGTTCTCCTGTGAGTCTAGATTTTCTAATCCGACGCAAAACTGAATGTTAATTGTAAAATTCAGGGCCTCCTATTTACGACTGAACACTCAAATTGCGTCGCGATCCAAAACATCGTCCTCCAGCCGACTTGTCTCCAAGCGTCTATTGCTGCCTGGGGCACCTTATGATCGTTCTCCTGTAAGTCTAGATTTTCGAATCCGACGCGAAACTGATAGTTAATTGTAACGTTCAGGGCCTCATAATGACGATGGAGCACTCAAGTTGCGTCGAGATTCAATACATCGTCCTTCAGCCGACTTGTCTCCAAGGGTCTATAGCTGCCTCGGGCACCTTATGGTCGTTCTCCTGTGAGTCTACATTTCAAATCCGACGCAAAAATGATAGTTAATTGTAACGTTCAGGGCCTCCTACTGACGATGGAACACTCAAATTGCGTCCAGATTCAATACATCGGCCTCCAGCCGACTTTTCTCGAAGAGTCCGTTGCTGCCTCGGGCACCTTATGGTCGTTCTCCTGTGACTCTAGATTTTCGAATCCGACGCATAACTGATAGTTAATTGTATCGTTCAGCGCCTCCTAATGACGATGGAACACTCAAATTGGGGTCGAGATTCAATATATCGTCCTCCAGCCGACTTGTCTCCAAGGGGATATTGCTGCCTCGGGCACCATATGGTCCTTATCCTGTGAGTCTAGATTTTCGAATCCGACGCGAAACTTATAGTTAATTGTAACGTTCAGGGCCTGTTAATGACGATGGAACATTCAAATTGCGTCGCGATCCAATACATCGTCCTCCAGCTGGTTTGCCTCCAAGCGTCTATTGCAGCCTCGGTCACCTTATGGTCGATCTCCAGTGAGTCTAGATTTTCTAATCCGACGCAAAACTGATTGTTAACTGTAACGTTCAGGGCCTCCTAATGACGATGGAACACTCAAATTGCGTCGAGATTCAATACATCATCCTCCAGCCGGCTTGTATCCAAGGGGATGTTGCCGTCACGAGCACCATAAGAACTTCTCCTGTAAGTAGATTTTCGAATCCGACGCGAAAATGATAGTTAATTGTAACGTTCAGTGCCTCCTAATGACGATGGAACACTCTAATTGCGTCGAGATTCAATACATCGTTCTTCAGCTGACTTGTCTCAAAGGGTCTATAGCTGCCTCGGGCACCTTATGGTCGTTCTCATGTGAGACTACATTTTCGAATCCGACGCAAAAATGATAGTTAATTGTGACGTTCAGGGCCTCCTAATGACGATGGAACACTCTAATTGCGTCGAGGTTCAATACATCGGAATCCAGCTAACTTGTCTCCAAGGGGCTGTGCCTCCGGCACCTTATGGTCGTTCTCCTGTGAGTCTAAATTTTCGAATCCGACGCAAAAATGATAGTTAATTGTAACGTTCAGCGCCTCCAAATGACGATGGAACTCTCAAATTGCGTCGAGATTCAATACATCGTCCTTCAGCCGACTTGTATCCAACGATCTATAGCTGCCTCGGGCACCTTATGGTCGTTCTCCTGTGAGTCTAGATTTTCGAATCCGACGCAAAAATGATAGTTAATTGTAATGTTCAGGGCCTCCTAATGACGATGGAACACTCAAATTGCGTCGAGATTAGATACATCGGCCTCCAACCGACTTGCCTCGAAGAGCCCGTTGCTGCCTCGGGCACCTTATGGTCGTTCTCCTGTGAGTCTAGAATTTCGAACCCGACGCAAAAATGATTGTTAATTGTAACGTTCAGCGCCTCCTAATGACGATGGAACACTCAATTTGCGTCGAGAGTCAATACATGAACCTCCAGCCCACTTGTGTAGAAGGGGATTTGCTGCCTCGGGTTCCATGTGGTCCGTGTCCTATGAGTCTAGATTTTCGAATCCGACGAGATACTGATAGTTAACGTTCATGGCCTCCTAATGACGATGGAGCACTCAAATTGCGTCGCGATTCAATACATCGTCCTCCAGCGGATTGGTCTCCAAGGGGATATCGTTGCCACGGGCACCTTATGTGAGTCTAGATTTTCGAATCCGACGAAAAACTGATAGTTAATTGTAACATTCAGGGCCTCCTAATGGCGATGGCACACTCAAATTGCGTCGGGATCCAATACATCGTCCTCAGGCGACTTGTCTCCAAGGGTCTATTGCTGCCTCGGGCACTATATGATCGTTCTCCTGTGAGTCTAGATTTACGAACCCGACGCAAAACTGACAGTTAATTGTAACGTTCAGAGCCTCCTAATGACGATGGATCTCTCAAATTGCGTCGCGATTCAATACATCGTCCTCCAGCCAACTTGTCTCCAAGGGTCTATTGCTGCCTCGGGCACCTTATATACGTTCTCCTGTGAGTCTAGATTTTCTAATCCGACGCAAAACTGAATGTTAATTGTAAAATTCAGGGCTTCCTATTTACGATGGAACACTCAAATTGCGTCGCGATCCAAAACATCGTCCTCCAGCCGACTTGTCTCCAAGCGTCTATTGCTGCCTGGGGCACCTTATGATCGTTCTCCTGTAAGTCTAGATTTTCGAATCCGACGCGAAACTGATAGTTAATTGTAACGTTCAGGGCCTCATAATGACGATGGAGCACTCAAATTGCGTCGAGATTCAATACATCGTCCTTCAGCCGACTTGTCTCCAAGGGTCAATAGCTGCCTCGGGCACCTTATGGTCGTTCTCCTGTGAGTCTACATTTTCAAATCCGACGCAAAAATGATAGTTAATTGTAATGTTCAGGGCCTCCTACTGACGATGGAACACTCAAATTGCGTCGTGATTCAATACATCGGCCTCCAGCTGACTTGTCTCGAAGGGTCCGTTGCTGTCTCGGGCACCTTATGGTCGATCTCCTGTGACTCTAGATTTTCGAATCCGACGCATAACTGATAGTTAATTGTATCGTTCAGCGCCTCCTAATGACGATGGAACACTCAAATTGGGTCGAGATTCAATGTATCGTCCTCCAGCCGACTTGCCTCCAAGGGGATATTGCTGCCTCGGGCACCTGTGAGTCTAGATTTTCGAATCCGATGCGAAACTTATAGTTAATTGTAACGTTCAGGGCCTCCTAATGACGATGGAGCACTCAAATTGTGTCGCGATTCAATACATCGTCCTCCAGCGGACTGGTCTCCAAGGCGATATCGTTGGCACGGGTACCTTATGTGAGTCTAGATTTTCGAATCCGACGAAAAACTGATAGTTAATTGTAACATTCAGGGCCTCCTAATGACGGTGGAACACTCAAATTGCGTCGGGATCCAATACATCGTCCACCAGGCGACTTGTCTCCAAAGGTCTATTGCTGCCTGGGGCTCCATACGGTCCTTCTCCTGTGAGTCTAGATTTTCGAATCCGACTCGAAACTGATTGTTAATTGTAACGTTCAGGGCCTCCTAATGACGATGGATTTCTCAAATTGCGTCGCGTTCAATACATCATCCTCCAGCCAACATGTCTCCAACGGTCTATTGCTGCCTCGGGCACCTTATGGACGTTCTCCTGTGAGTCTAGATTTTCGAATCCGACGCAAAAATGATAGTCAATTCTAACGTTCAGGGCCTCCTACTGACGATGGAACACTCAAATTGCGTCCAGATTCAATACATCGGCCTCCAGCCGACTTTTCCCGAAGAGTCCGTTGCTGCCTCGGGCACCTTATGGTCGTTCTCCTGTGACTCTAGATTTTCGAATCCGACGCATAACTGATAGTTAATTGTATCGTTCAGCGCCTCCTAATGACGATGGAACACTCAAATTGGGTCGAGATTCAATATATCGTCCTCCAGCCGACTTGTCTCCAAGGGGATATTGCTGCCTCGGGCACCATATGGTCCTTATCCTGTGAGTCTAGATTTTCGAATCCGACGCGAAACTTATAGTTAATTGTAACGTTCAGGGCCTCCTAATGACGATGGAGCACTCAAATTGTGTCGCGATTCAAAACATCGTCTCCAGCGGACTGGTCTCCAAGGGGATTTGCTGCCTCGAGCACATTATGTTAGTCTATATTTTCGAATCCGGCGAAAAACTGATATTTAGATGTAACATTCAGGGCCTCCTAATGACTCTGAAACACTCAAATTGCGTCGCAATCCAATATTTCGTCCACCAGCCGAATTGTCTCCAAGCGTCTATTGCTGCCTCGGGCACTATATGATCGTTCTCCTGTGAGTCTAGATTTACGAACCCGACGCAAAACTGACAGTTAATTGTAACGTTCAGGCCCTCAGAATGACGATGGAGCACTCAAATTGCGTCGAGATTCAATACATCGTCCTTGAGCCGACTTGTCTCCAAGGGGATATTGCTGCCTCGGGCACCATACGGTCCTTCTCCTGTAAGTCTAGATTTTCGAATCCGACGCGAAACTGATAGTTTATTGAAAAGTTCAGAGCCTTATACTGACGATGGAGCACTCAAATTCCGTCGCAATTCAATACATCGTCTTCCAGCGGACTGGTCTCCAAGGGGATATTGCTGCTTCTGGAAACTAATGGTCCGTCTCCAGTGAGTCTGGATTTTCGAATCCGACGAAAAACTTATAGTTAATTGTAACATTCAGGGCCTGTTAATGACGATGGAACATTCAAATTGCGTCGCGATCCAATACATCGTCCTCCAGCTGGTTTGCCTCCAAGCGTCTATTGCTGCCTCGGTCACCTTATGGTCGATCTCCAGTGAGTCTAGATTTTCTAATCCGACGCAAAACTGATTGTTAACTGTAACGTTCAGGGCCTCCTAATGACGATGGAACACTCAAATTGCGTCGAGATTCAATACATAGTCCTCCAGCCGGCTAGTATCCAAGGGGATGTTACCGTCACGAGCACCATAAGAACTTCTCCTGTAAGTAGATTTTCGAATCCGACGCGAAAATGATAGTTAATTGTAACGTTCAGCGCCTCCTAATGACGATGGAACACTCAAATTGCGTCGAGATTCAATACATCGTCCATCAGCCGACTTGTATCCAACGGTCTATAGCTGCCTCGGGCACCTTATGGTCGTTCTCCTGTGAGTCTAGATTTTCGAATCCGACGCAAAAATGATAGTTAATTGTAATGTTCAGGGCCTCCTAATGACGATGGAACACTCAAATTGCGTCGAGATTCGATTCATCGGCCTCCAACCCACTTGCCTCGAAGAGTCCGTTGCTGCCTCGGGCACATTATGGTCGTTCTCCTGTGACTCTAGATTTTCGAATCCGACGAATAACTGATAGTTAATTGTATCGTTCAGCGCCTCCTAATGACGATGGAACACTCAAATTGGGTCGAGATTCAATATATCGTCCTCCAGCCGACTTGTCTCCAAGGGGTTTATTGCCGCCTCGGGTAGCATATGGTCCTTATCCTGTGAGTCTAGATTTTCGAATCCGACGCGAAACTTATAGTTAATTGTAACGTTCAGGGCCTCCTAATGACGATGGAGCGCTCAAATTGCGTCGCGATTCAAAACATCGTCCTCCTGCGGACTGGTCTCCAAGGAGATATTGCTGCCTCGGGCACATTATGAGAGTCTATATTTACGAATCCGGCGAAAAACTGATAGTTAGATGTAACATTCAGGGCCTCCTAATGACTCTGAAACACTCAAATTGCGTCGCGATCCAATATTACGCCCACCAGCCGAATTGTCTCCAAGCGTCTATTGCTGCCTCGGACACATTATGGTCGTTCTCCTGTGATTCTAGATTTTGTAATCCGACGCAAAACTGATTGTTAATAGTAACGTTCAGGGCCTCCTAATGACGATGGAACACTCAAATTGCGACGGGATCCAATACATAGTCCTCCAGCGGACTGGTCTCCAAAGGGATACTGCTGCTTCCGGAACCTTATGGTCCGTCTCCAGTGATTCTAGATTTTCGAATCCGACGAAAAACTTATTGTTAATTGTAACATTCAGGGCCTCCTAGTTACGATGGAACACTAAGATTGTGTCGAGAGTCAATACATCGACCTCCAGCCGACTTGTCTACAAGGGGATATTGCCGCCTCGGGCACCTTATGGTCGTTCACCTGTGAGTCTAGATTTTCGAATCCAATGCAAAACTTATAGTTAATTGTAACGTTCAAGGCCTCCTAATTACGATGGAACACACTAATTGCGTCGAGATTTAATATATCGTCTTCCAGCTGACTTGTTTTCATGGGGATATTGCTGCCTCGGGCACCTTATGATCGTTCACCTGTGAGTCTAGATTTTGAAATCCGACGCGAAACTGATTGTTAATTGTAACGTTCAGGGCCTCCTAATGGCAATGGAACACTAAGATTGTGTCGAGATTCAATGCATCGACCTCCAGCCGACTTGTCTACACAAGGGGGTATTCAATACATCGTCCTTCAGGCGACTTGTCTCCAAGGGTCTATTGCAGCCTCGGTCACCTCTTGGTCGATCTCCAGTGAGTCTAGATTTTCTAATCCGACGCAAAACTGATTGTTAACTGTAACGTTCAGGGCCTCCTAATGACGATGGAACACTCGAATTGCGTCGAGATTCAAAACATCGACCTTCAGCCGACTTGTATTCAAGGGATATTGCTGTCTCGGGCACCGTATGAACTTCTCCTCTGAGTAGATTTTCGAATCCGACACTATAATGATAGTTAATTGTAACGTTCAGTGCCTCCTAATGACTATGGAACACTCAAATAGCATTGAGTGTCAAAACATCGTCCTCCAGCCGACTTGTCTCCAATGGTCTATTCCTGCCTCGGGCACCTTATAGTCGTTCTCCTGTGAGACTAGACTTTCTAATCCGACGCAAAACTGATTGTTAATTATAACGTTCAGTTCCTCCTAATGACGATGGGACACTCAAATTGCGTCAAGATTCTATACATCGGAATCCAGCTAACTTGTCTCCAAGGGGCTGTTGCTGCCTCGGGCACCTTATGGTCGTTCTCCTGTCAGTCTAGATTTTCGAATCCGACGCAAAAATGATAGTTAATTGTTACGTTCAGCGACTCCTAATGACGATGGAACACTCAAATTGCGTCTTGAGTCAATACATGGACCTCCAGCCCACTTGTCTAGAAGGGGATATGCTGCCTCGTGTTCCATGTGTTCCGTGTCCTGTGAGTCTAGATTTTCGAATCCGACGAAAAACTGATAGATAATTGTAACATTCAGGGCCTCTTAATGACGATGGAGCACTCAAATTCCACCGCGATTCAATACACCGTATTCCAGCGGACAGGTCTCCAAGGGGATATTGCTGCTTCCGGAACCTTATGGTCCGTCTCCAGTGAGTCTGGATTTTCGAATCCGACGAAAAACTTATAGTTAATTGTAACATTCAGGGCCTCCTAGTTACGATGGAACACTAAGATTGTGTCGAGAGTCAATACAACGACCTCCAGCCGACTTGTCTACAAGGGGATATTGCCGCCTCGGGCACCTTATGATCGTTCTCCTGTGAGTCTAGATTTTCGAATCCGATGCAAAACTCATAGTTAATTGTAACGTACAGGGCTTCCTAATTACGATGGAACACTCTAATTGCGTCGAGATTCAATATATCGTCTTGCAGCTTACTTGTTTTCATTGGGATATTGCTGCCTCGGGCTCCTTATGGTCGCTCACCTGTGAGTCTAGATTTTCAAATCCGACGCGAAACTGATTGTTAATTGTAACGTTCAATGCCTCCAAATGACGATGGAACACTAAGATTGTGTCGAGAGTCAATACATCGTCCTCCAGCCGACTTGTCTACAAGGGGATATTGCCGCCTCGGGCTCCATGTGGTCCGTCTCCTGTGAGTCTAGATTTTCGAATCCGACGCGAAACTGATAGTTAATTGTAATGTTCAGGGCCTCCAAAAGACGATGGAACACTCAAATTGCGTCAATATTCAATACATCGGCCTCCAGCCAACTTGTCTCCAAGGGTCTGTTGCTGCCTCGGGCACCTTATGGTCGTTCTCCTGTGAGTCTAGATTTTCGAATCCGACGCATAACTGATAGTTAATTGTAACGTCAGGGTCTCCTAATGACGATGGAGCACTCAAAATGCGTCGCGATTCAATATATCGTCCTCCAGCGGCCTGGTCTCCAAGGGGATATTGCTGCTTCCGGAACCTTATGGTCCGTCTCCAGTGAGTCTAGATTTTCGAATCCGACGAAAAACTTATAGTGAATTGTAACGTTCAGGGCCTCCTAAAGACGATGGAACACTCATATTTCGTCGAAATTCAATACATCGTCCTTCAGGAGACTTGTCTCCAAGGGGATATTGCTGCCTCGGGCACCATACGGTCCTTCTCCTATAAGTCAAGATTTTCGAATCCGATGCAAAACTCATAGTTAATTGTAACGTACAGGGCCTCCTAATTACGATGGAACACTCTAATTGCGACGAGATTCAATATATCGTCTTCCAGCTGACTTGTTTTCATTGGGATATTGCTGCCTCGGGCTCCTTATGGTCGCTCACCTATGATTCTAGATTTTCAAATCCGACGCGAAACTGATTGTTAATTGTAACGTTCAATGCCTCCAAATGTCGATGGAACACTAAGATTGTGTCGAGAGTCAGTACATCGACCTCCAGCCGACTTGTCTACAACGGGATATTGCCGCCTCGGGCTCCATGTGGTCCGACTCCTGTGAGTCTAGATTTTCGAATCCGACGCGAAACTGATAGTTAATTGTAATGTTCAGGGCCTCATAATGACGATGGAGCACTCAAATTCCGTCGCGATTCAATACACCGTCTTCCAGCGGACTGGTCTCCAAGGGGATATTGCTGCTTCCGGAACCTTATGGTCCGTCTCCAGTGAGTCTGGATTTTCGAATCCGACGAAAAACTTATAGTTAATTGTAACATTCAGGGCCTCCTAGTTACGATGGAACACTAAGATTGTGTCGAGAGTCAATACATCGACCTCCAGCCGACTTGTCTACAAGGGGATATTGCCGCCTCGGGCACCTTATGGTCGTTCACCTGTGAGTCTAGATTTTCGAATCCAATGCAAAACTCATAGTTAATTGTAACGTTCAAGGCCTCCTAATTACGATGGAACACACTAATTGCGTCGAGATTTAATATATCGTCTTCCAGCTGACTTGTTTTTATGGGGATATTGCTGCCTCGGGCACCTCATGATCGTTCACCTGTGAGTCTAGATTTTCGAATCCGATGCAAAACTCATAGTTAATTGTAACGTTCAGGGCCTCCTAATTACGATGGAACACTCTAATTGCGTCGAGATTCAATATATCGTCTTCCAGCTGACTTGTTTTCAAGGGGATATTACTGCCTCGGGCTCCTTAAGGTCGCTCTCCTGTGAGTCTAGATTTTCAAATCCGACGCGAAACTGATTGTTAATTGTAACGTTCAGGCCTCCTAATGGCAATGGAACACTAAGATTGTGTCGAGAGTCAATACATCGACCTCCAGCCGACTTGTCTACAAGGGGGGTATTCAATACATCGTCCTTCAGCCGACTTGTCTCCAAGGGTCTATTGCTGCCTCGGTCACCTTATGGTCGATCTCCAATGAGTCTAGATTTTCTAATCCGACGCAAAACTGATTGTTAACAGTAACGTTCAGGGCCTCCTAATGACGATGGAACACTCGAATTGCGTCGAGATTCAAAACATCGACCTACAGCCGACTTGTATTCAAGGGATATTGCTGTCTCGGGCACCGTGTGAACTTCTCCTCTGAGTAGATTTTCTAATCCGACACTAAAATGATAGTTAATTGTAACGTTCAGTGCCTCCTAATGACGATGGAACACTCGAATAGCATTGAGTGTCAATACATCGTCCTCCAGCCGACTTGTCTCCAATGGTCTATTCCTGCCTCGGGCACCTTATAGTCGTTCTCCTGTGAGACTAGACTTTCTAATCCGACGCAAAACTGATTGTTAATTATAACGTTCAGTTCCTCCTAATGACGATGGGACACTCAAATTGCGTCAAGATTCTATACATCGGAATCCAGCTAACTTGTCTCCAAGGGGCTGTTGCTGCCTCGGGCACCTTATGGTCGTTCTCCTGTCAGTCTAGATATTCGAATCCGACGCAAAAATGATAGTTAATTGTTACGTTCAGCGACTCCTAATGACGATGGAACACTCAAATTGCGTCTTGAGTCAATACATGGACCTCCAGCCCACTTGTCTAGAAGGGGATATGCTGCCTCGTGTTCCATGTGTTCCGTGTCCTGTGAGTCTAGATTTTCGAATCCGACGAAAAACTGTTAGATAATTGTAAGATTCAGGGCCTCCTAATGACGATGGAAACTCAAATTGCGTCGGGATCCGATACATCGTCTTCCAAGGGTCTATTGTTGCGTCGGGCACTATATGATCGTTCTCCAGTGAGTCTAGATTTTCGAACCCGAAGCAAAACTGAGAGTTAATTGTAACGTTCAGGGCCTAATAATGACGATGGAGCACTCAAATTGCGTCAAGATTCAATACATTGTCCTTCAGCTGACTTGTCTCCAAGGGGATATTGCTTCCTCGGGCACCATACGGTCCTTCTCCTATAAGTTAAGATTTTTCGAATCCGAAGCGAAACTGATAGTTAATTGTAACGTTCAGGGCCTCTTAATGACGATGGAGCACTCAAATTCCGTCGCGATTCAATACACCGTATTCCAACGGACAGGTGTCCAAGGGGATATTGCTGCTTCCGGAACCTTATGGTCCGTCTCCAGTGAGTCTGGATTTTCGAATCCGACGAAAAACTTATAGTTAATTGTAACATTCAGGGCTTCCTAGTTACGATGGAACACTAAGATTGTGTCGAGAGTCAATACAACGACCTCCAGCCGACTTGTCTACAAGGGGATATTGCCGCCTCGGGCACCTTATGATCGTTCACCTGTGAGTCTAGATTTTCGAATCCGATGCAAAACTCATAGTTAATTGTAACGTACAGGGCTTCCTAATTACGATGGAACACTCTAATTGCGTCGAGATTCAATATATCGTCTTGCAGCTTACTTGTTTTCATTGGGATATTGCTGCCTCGGGCTCCTTATGGTCGCTCACCTGTGAGTCTAGATTTTCAAATCCGACGCGAAACTGATTGTTAATTGTAACGTTCAATGCCTCCAAATGACGATGGAACACTAAGATTGTGTCGAGAGTCAATACATCGTCCTCCAGCCGACTTGTCTACAAGGGGATATTGCCGCCTCGGGCTCCATGTGGTCCGTCTCCGGTGGTTCTAGATTTTCGAATCCGACGCGAAACTGATAGTTAATTGTAATGTTCAGGGCCTCCAAAAGACGATGGAACACTCAAATTGCGTCAATATTCAATACATCGGCCTCCAGCCAACTTGTCTCCGATGATCTGTTGCTGCCTCGGGCACCCTATGGTCGTTCTCCTGTGAGTCTAGATTTTCGAATCCGACGCATAACTGATAGTTAATTGTAACGTCAGGGTCTCCTAATGACGATGGAGCACTCAAAATGCGTCGCGATTCAATATATCGTCCTCCAGCGGCCTGGTCTCCAAGGGGATATTGCTGCTTCCGGAACCTTATGGTCCGTCTCCAGTGAGTCTAGATTTTCGAATCCGACGAAAAACTTATAGTTAATTGTAACGTTCAGGGCCTCCTAAAGACGATGGAACACTCATATTTCGTCGAAATTCAATACATCGTCCTTCAGGCGACTTGTCTCCAAGGGGATATTGCTGCCTCGGGCACCATACGGTCCTTCTCCTGTAAGTTTAGATTTTCGAATCCGACGCGAAACTGATAGTTAATTGTACCGTTCAGGGCCTCCTAATGACGCTGGAGCACTCAAATTGCATCGCGATTCAATACATCGTCCACCAGCGGACTGGTCGCCAAGGGGATATTGCTGCTTCCGGAACCTTATGGTCCGTCTCCAGTGAGTCTATATTTTCGAATCCGACGAAAAACTTATAGTTAATTGTAACATTCAGGGCCTCCTAGTTACGATGGAACACTCAAATTGCGTCGCGATCCAAATCATCGTCCTCCAGCCGACTTGTCTCCAAGCGTCTATTGCTGCCTGGGGCACCTTATGATCGTTCACCTGTAAGTCTAGATTTTAGAATCCGACGCGATAATGATAGTTAATTGTAACGTTCAGGGCCTCAAACTGACGATGGAGCACTCAAATTCCGTCGCGATTCAATACATCGTCTTCCAGCGGACTTGTCTCCAAGGGCATATTGCTGCTTCCGGAACCTTATGGTCCGTCTCCAGTGTGTCTGGATTTTCGAATCCGACGAAAAACTTATAGTTAATTGTAACATTCAGGGCGTCCTATTTACGATGGAACACTAAGATTATGTCGAGAGTCAATACATCGACCTCCAGCCGATTTGTCTACAAGGGGATATTGCCGCCTCGGGCACCTTATGATCGTTCACCTGTGAGTCTAGATTCTCGAATCCGATGCAAAACTCATAGTTAATTGTATCGCTCAGGGCCTCCTAATTACGATGGAACACTCTAATTGCGTCGAGATTCAATATATCGTCTTCCAGCTGACTTGTTTTCATGGGGCTTTTGCTGCCTCGGGCTCCATATGGTCGCTCTCCTGTGAGTCTAGATTTTCAAATCCGCCGCGAAACTGATTGTTAATTGTAACGTTCAGGGCCTCCTAATGACGATGGAACACTCAAATTGCGTCGCGATCCAATCCATCGTCCTCCAGCGGACTGGTCTCCAAGGGGATACTGCTGCTTCCGGAACCTTAAGGTCCGTGTCCAGTGAGTCTAGAATTTCCAATACGACGAAAAACTTATAGTTAATTGTAACATTCAGGGCCTCCTAATTACGATGGAACACTCTAATTGCGTCCCGTTCCAAAACATCGTCCTCCTGCCGACTTGCTCCAAGCGTCTATTGCTATCTGGTGCACCTTATGATCGTTCACCTGTACGTCTAGATTTTCGAATCACACGCGATAATGACAGTTAATTGTAACGTTCAGGGTCTAATAATGACGATGGAGCACTCTCATTCGTCAAGATTCAATACATCGTCCTTCAGCTGACTTGTCTCCAAGGGGATATTGCTGCCTCGGGCACCATACGGTCCTTCTCCTATAAGTCAAGATTTTCGAATCCGATGCAAAACTCATAGTTAATTGTAACGTACAGGGCCTCCTAATTACGATGGAATACTCTAATTGCGTCGAGATTCAATATATCGTCTTCCAGCTGACTTGTTTTCATTGGGATATTGCTGCCTCGGGCTCCTTATGGTCGCTCACCTGTGATTCTAGATTTTCAAATCCGACGCGAAACTGATTGTTAATTGTAACGTTCAATGCCTCCAAATGTCGATGGAACACTAAGATTGTGTCGAGAGTCAGTACATCGACCTCCAGCCGACTTGTCTACAACGGGATATTGCCGCCTCGGGCTCCATGTGGTCCGTCTCCTGTGAGTCTAGATTTTCGAATCCGACGCAAAACTGATTGTTAACTGTAACGTTCAGGGCCTCCTAATGACGATGGAACACTCGAATTGCGTCGAGATTCAAAACATCGACCTACAGCCGACTTGTATTCAAGGGATATTGCTGTCTCGGGCACCGTGTCAACTTCTCCTCTGAGTAGATTTTCTAATCAGACACTAAAATGATAGTTAATTGTAACGTTGAGTGCCTCCTAATGACGATGGAACACTCAAATAACATCGAGTGTCAATACATCGTCCTCCAGCCGACTTGTCTCCAATGGTCTATTCCTGCCTCGGGCACCTTATAGTCGTTCTCCTGTGAGATTAGATTTTCTAATCCGACGCAAAACTGATAGTTAATTATAACGTTCAGTTCCTCCTAATGACGATGGGTCACTCAAATTGCGTCAAGATTCTATACATCGGAATCCAGCTAACTTGTCTCCAAGGGGCTGTTGCTGCCTCGGTCACCTTATGGTCGTTCTCCTGTCAGTCTAGATTTTCGAATCCGACGCAAAAATGATAGTTAATTGTTACGTTCAGCGACTCCTAATGACGATGGAACACTCAATTTGCGTCTTGAGTCAATACATGGACCTCCAGCCCACTTGTCTAGAAGGGGATATGCTGGCTCGGGTTCCATGTGTTCCGTGTCCTGTGAGTCTAGATTTTCGAATCCGACGATATACTGATAGTTAATTGTAACGTTCATGGCCTCCTAACGACGATGCAGCACTCAAATTGCGTCGCGATTCAATACATCGTCCTCCAGCGGACTGGTCTCCAAGGGGATATCGTTGCCACGGTCACCTTATGTGAGTCTAGATTTTCGAATCCGACGAACAACTGATAGATAATTGTAACATTCAGGGCCTCCTAATGACGATGGAAACTCAAATTGCGTCGGGATCCGATACATCGTCCTCCAGGCGACTTGTCTCCAAGGGTCTATTGTTGCCTCGGGCAATATATGATCGTTCTCCAGTGAGTCTAGATTTTCGAACCCGACGCAAAACTGACAGTTAATTGTAACGTTCAGGGCCTAATAATGACGATGGAGCACTCAAATTGCGTCAAGATTCAATACATCGTCCTTCAGCTGACTTGTCTCCAAGGGGATATTGCTTCCTCGGGCACCATACGGTCCTTCTCCTATAAGTTAAGATTTTCGAATCCGAAGCGAAACTGATAGTTAATTGTAACGTTCAGGGCCTCATAATGACGATGGAGCACTCAAATTCCGTCGCGATTCAATACACCGTATTCCAGCGGACAGGTCTCCAAGGGGATATTGCTGCTTCCGGAACCTTATGGTCCGTCTCCAGTGAGTCTGGATTTTCGAATCCGACGAAAAACTTATAGTTAATTGTAACATTCAGGGCCTCCTAGTTACGATGGAACACTAAGATTGTGTCGAGAGTCAATACATCGACCTCCAGCCGACTTGTCTACAAGGGGATATTGCTGCCTCGGGCACCATACGGTCCTTCTCCTGTAAGTTTAGATTTTCGAATCCGACGCGAAACTGATAGTTAATTGTACCGTTCAGGGCCTCCTAATGACGCTGGAGCACTCAAATTGCGTCGCGATTCAATACATCGTCCACCAGCGGACTGGTCTCCAAGGGGATATTGCTGCTTCCGGAACCTTATGGTCCGTCTCCAGTGAGTCTATATTTTCGAATCCGACGAAAAACTTATAGTTAATTATAACATACATGGCCTCCTAGTTACGATGGAACACTCAAATTGCGTCGCGATCCAATACATCGTCCTCCAGGGGACTGGTCTCCAAGGGGATACTGCTGCTTCCGGAGCCTTAAGGTCCGTCTCCAGTGAGTCTAGAATTTCCAATCCGACGAAAAACTTATAGTTAATTGTAACATTCAGGGCCTCCTAGTTACGATGGAACACTCAAATTGCGTCGCGATTAAAATCATCGTCCTCCAGCCGACTTGTCTCCAAGCGTCTATTGCTGCCTGGGGCACCTTATGATCGTTCACCTGTAAGTCTAGATTTTCGAATCCGACGCGATAATGATAGTTAATTGTAACGTTCAGGGCCTCAAACTGACGATGGAGCACTCAAATTCCGTCGCGATTCAATACATCGTCTTCCAGCGGACTTGTCTCCAAGGGGATATTGCTGCTTCCGGAACCTTATGGTCGTCTCCAGTGAGTCTGGATTTTCGAATCCGACGAAAAACTTATAGTTAATTGTAACATTCAGGGCGTCCTATTTACGATGGAACACTAAGATTATGTCGAGAGTCATTACATCGACCTCCAGCCGATTTGTCTACAAGGGGATATTGCCGCCTCGGGCACCTTATGATCGTTCACCTGTGAGTCTAGATTCTCGAATCCGATGCAAAACTCATAGTTAATTGTAACGCTCAGGGCCTCCTAATTACGATGGAACACTCTAATTGCGTCGAGATTCAATATATCGTCTTCCAGCTGACTTGTTTTCATGGGGATTTTGCTGCCTCGGGCTCCTTATGGTCGCTCTCCTGTGAGTCTAGATTTTCAAATCCGACGCGAAACTGATTGTTTATTGTAACGATCAGGGCCTCCTAATGACGATGGAACACTCAAATTGCGTCGCGATCCAATCCATCGTCCTCCAGCGGACTGGTCTCCAAGGGGATACTGCTGCTTCCGGAACCTTAAGGTCCGTGTCCAGTGAGTCTAGAATTTCCAATACGACGAAAAACTTATAGTTAATTGTAACATTCAAAGCCTCCTAGTTACGATGGAACACTCTAATTGCGTCCCGATCCAAAACATCGTCCTCCTGCCGACTTGCTGCAAGCGTCTATTGCTGCCTGGTGCACTTTATGATCGTTCACCTGTACGTCTAGATTTTCGAATCACACGTGATAATGACAGTTAATTGTAACGTTCAGGGTCTAATAATGACGATGGAGCACTCTCATTCGTCAAGAATCAATACATCGTCCTTCAGCTGACTTGTCTCCAAGGGGATATTGCTGCCTCGGGCACCATACGGTCCTTCTCCTATAAGTCAAGATTTTCGAATCCGATGCAAAACTCATAGTTAATTGTAACGTACAGGGCCTCCTAATTACGATGGAACACTCTAATTGCGTCGAGATTCAATATATCGTCTTCCAGCTGACTTGTTTTCATTGGGATATTGCTGCCTCGGGCTCCTTATGGTCGCTCACCTGTGAGTCTAGATTTTCAAATCCGACGCGAAACTGATTGTTAATTGTAACGTTCAATGCCTCCAAATGTCGATGGAACACTAAGATTGTGTCGAGAGTCAATACATCGACCTCCAACCGACTTGTCTACAACGGGATATTGCCGCCTCGGGCTCCATGTGGTCCGTCTCCTGTGAGTCTAGATTTTCGAATCCGACGCGAAACTGATAGTTAATTGTAATGTTCAGGGCCTCATAATGACGATGGAGCACTCAAATTCCGTCGCGATTCAATACACCGTCTTCCAGCGGACTGGTCTCCAAGGGGATATTGCTGCTTCCGGAACTTTATGGTCCGTCTCCAGTGATTCTGGATTTTCGCATCCGACGAAAAACTTATAGTTAATTGTAACATTCAGGGCCTCCTAGTTACGATGGAACACTAAGATTGTGTCGAGAGTCAATACATCGACCTCCAGCCGACTTGTCTACAAGGGGATATTGCCGCCTCGGGCACCTTATGGTCGTTCACCTGTGAGTCTAGATTTTCGAATCCAATACAAAACTCTTAGTTAATTGTAACGTTCAAGGCCTCCTAATTACGATGGAACACACTAATTGCGTCGAGATTTAATATATCGTCTTCCAGCTGACTTGTTTTCATGGGGATATTGCTGCCTCGGGCACCTTATGATCGTTCACCTGTGAGTCTAGATTTTCGAATCCGATGCAAAACTCATAGTTAATTGTAACGTTCAGGGCCTCCTAATTACGATGGAACACTCTAATTGCGTCGAGATTCAATATATCGTCTTCCAGCTGACTTGTTTTCAAGGGGATATTACTGCCTCGGGCTCCTTAAGGTCGCTCTCCTGTGAGTCTAGATTTTCAAATCCGACGCGAAACTGATTGTTAATTGTAACGTTCAGGGCCTCCTAATGGCAATGGAACACTAAGATTGTGTCGAGAGTCAATACATCGACCTCCAGCCGACTTGTCTACAAGGGGGTATTCAATACATCGTCCTTCAGCCGACTTGTCTCCAAGGGTCTATTGCTGCCTCGGTCACCTTATGGTCGATCTCCAGTGAGTCTAGATTTTCTAATCCGACGCAAAACTGATTGTTAACTGTAACGTTCAGGGCCTCCTAATGACGATGGAACACTCGAATTGCGTCGAGATTCAAAACATCGACCTACAGCCGACTTGTATTCAAGGGATATTGCTGTCTCGGGCACCGTGTGAACTTCTCCTCTGAGTAGATTTTCTAATCCGACACTAAAATGATAGTTAATTGTAACGTTCAGTGCCTCCTAATGACGATGGAACACTCAAATAGCATCGAGTGTCAATACATCGTCCTCCAGCCGACTTGTCTCCAATGGTCTATTCCTGCCTCGGGCACCTTATAGTCGTTCTCCTGTGAGACTAGATTTTCTAATCCGACGCAAAACTGATTGTTAATTATAACGTTCAGTTCCTCCTAATGACGATGGGACACTCAAATTGCGTCAAGATTCTATACATCGGAATCCAGCTAACTTGTCTCCAAGGGGCTGTTGCTGCCTCGGTCACCTTATGGTCGTTCTCCTGTCAGTCTAGATTTTCGAATCCGACGCAAAAATGATAGTTAATTGTTACGTTCAGCGACTCCTAATGACGATGGAACACTCAATTTGCGTCTTGAGTCAATACATGGACCTCCAGCCCACTTGTCTAGAAGGGGATATGCTGCCTCGGGTTCCATGTGTTCCGTGTCCTGTGAGTCTAGATTTTCGAATCCGACGATATACTGATAGTTAATTGTAACGTTCATGGCCTCCTAACGACGATGCGGCACTTAAATTGCGTCGCGATTCAATACATCGGCCTCCAGCGGACTGGTCTCCAAGGGGATATCGTTGCCACGGTCACCTTATGTGAGTCTAGATTTTCGAATCCGACGAACAACTGATAGATAATTGTAACATTCAGGGCCTCCTAATGACGATGGAAACTCAAGTTGCGTCGGGATCCGATACATCGTCCTCCAGGCGACTTGTCTCCAAGGGTCTATTGTTGCCTCGGGCACTATATGATCGTTCTCCAGTGAGTCTAGATTTTCGAACCCGACGCAAAACTGACAGTTAAGTGTAACGTTCAGGGCCTAATAATGACGATGGAGCACTCAAATTGCGTCAAGATTCAATACATCGTCCTTCAGCTGACTTGTCTCCAAGGGGATATTGCTTCTTAGGGCACCATACGGTCCTTCTCCTATAAGTTAAGATTTTCGAATCCGAAGCGAAACTGATAGTTAATTGTAACGTTCAGGGCCTCATAATGACGATGGAGCACTCAAATTCCGTCGCGATTCAATACACCGTATTCCAGCGGACAGGTCTCCAAGGAGATATTGCTGCTTCCGGAACCTTATGGTCCGTCTCCAGTGAGTCTAGATCTTCGAATCCGATGCAAAACTCATAGTTACTTGTAACGTACAGGGCTTCCTAATTACGATGGAACACTCTAATTGCGTCGAGATTCAATTTATCGTCTTCCAGCTTACTTGTTTTAATTGGGATATTGCTGCCTCGGGCTCCTAATGGTCGCTCACCTGTGAGTCTAGATTTTCAAATCCGACGCGAAACTGATTGTTAATTGTAACGTTCATTGCCTCCAAATGACGATGGAACACTAAGATTGTGTCGAGAGTCAATACATCGACCTCCAGCCGACTTGTCTACAAGGGGATATTGCCGCCTCGGGCTCCATGTGGTCCGTCTCCTGTGAGTCTAGATTTTCGAATCCGACGCGAAACTGATAGTTAATTGTAATGTTCAGGGCCTCCAAAAGACGATGGAACACTCAAATTGCGTCAATATTCAATACATCGGCCTCCAGCCAACTTGTCTCCAAGGGCCTGTCGCTGCCTCGGGCACCTTATGGTCGTTCTCCTGTGAGTCTAGATTTTCGAATCCGACGCATAACTGATAGTTAATTGTAACGTCAGGGTCTCCTAATGACGATGGAGCACTCAAAATGCGTCGCGATTCAATACATCGTCCTCCAGCGGCCTGGTCTCCAAGGGGATAATGCTGCTTCCGGAACCTTATGGTCCGTCTCCAGTGAGTCTAGATTTTCGAATCCGACGAAAAACTTATAGTTAATTGTAACGTTCAGGGCCTCCTAAAGACGATGGAACACTCATATTTCGTCGAAATTCAATACATCGTCCTTCAGGCGACTTGTCTCCAAGGGGATATTGCTGCCTCGGGCACCATACGGTCCTTCTCCTGTAAGTTTAGATTTTCGAATCCGACGCGAAACTGATAGTTAATTGTACCGTTCAGGGCCTCCTAATGACGCTGGAGCACTCAAATTGCGTCGCGATTCAATACATCGTCCACCAGCGGACTGGTCTCCAAGGGGATATTGCTGCTTCCGGAACCTTATGGTCCGTCTCCAGTGAGTCTATATTTTCGAATCCGACGAAAAACTTATAGTTAATTATAACATACATGGCCTCCTAGTTACGATGGAACACTCAAATTGCGTCGCGATCCAATACATCGTCCTCCAGGGGACTGGTCTCCAAGGGGATACTGCTGCTTCCGGAACCTTAAGGTCCGTCTCCAGTGAGTCTAGAATTTCCAATCCGACGAAAAACTTATAGTTAATTGTAACATTCAGGGCCTCCTAGTTACGATGGAACACTCTAATTGCGTCCCGATCCAAAACATCGTCCTCCTGCCGACTTGCTCCAAGCGTCTATTGCTGCCTGGTGCACTTTATGATCGTTCACCTGTACGTCTAGATTTTCGAATCACACGCGATAATGACAGTTAATTGTAACGTTCAGGGTCTAATAATGACGATGGAGCACTCTCATTCGTCAAGATTCAATACATCGTCCTTCAGCTGACTTGTCTCCAAGGGGATATTGCTGCCTCGGGCACCATACGGTCCTTCTCCTATAAGTCAAGATTTTCGAATCCGATGCAAAACTCATAGTTAATTGTAACGTACAGGGCCTCCTAATTACGATGGAACACTCTAATTGCGTCGAGATTCAATATATCGTCTTCCAGCTGACTTGTTTTCATTGGGATATTGCTGCCTCGGGCTCCTTATGGTCTCTCACCTGTGAGTCTAGATTTTCAAATCCGACGCGAAACTGATTGTTAATTGTAACGTTCAATGCCTCCAAATGTCGATGGAACACTAAGATTGTGTCGAGAGTCAATACATCGACCTCCAACCGACTTGTCTACAACGGGATATTGCCGCCTCGGGCTCCATGTGGTCCGTCTCCTGTGAGTCTAGATTTTCGAATCCGACGCGAAACTGATAGTTAATTGTAATGTTCAGGGCCTCATAATGACGATGGAGCACTCAAATTCCGTCGCGATTCAATACACCGTCTTCCAGCGGACTGGTCTCCAAGGGGATATTGCTGCTTCCGGAACCTTATGGTCCGTCTCCAGTGATTCTGGATTTTCGAATCCCACGAAAAACTTATAGTTAATTGTAACATTCAGGGCCTCCTAGTTACGATGGAACACTAAGATTGTGTCGAGAGTCAATACATCGACCTCCAGCCGACTTGTCTACAAGGGGATATTGCCGCCTCGGGCACCTTATGGTCGTTCACCTGTGAGTCTAGATTTTCGAATCCAATACAAAACTCTTAGTTAATTGTAACGTTCAAGGCCTCCTAATTACGATGGAACACACTAATTGCGTCGAGATTTAATATATCGTCTTCCAGCTGACTTGTTTTCATGGGGATATTGCTGCCTCGGGCACCTTATGATCGTTCACCTGTGAGTCTAGATTTTCGAATCCGATGCAAAACTCATAGTTAATTGTAACGTTCAGGGCCTCCTAATTACGATGGAACACTCTAATTGCGTCGAGATTCAATATATCGTCTTCCAGCTGACTTGTTTTCAAGGGGATATTACTGCCTCGGGCTCCTTAAGGTCGCTCTCCTGTGAGTCTAGATTTTCAAATCCGACGCGAAACTGATTGTTAATTGTAACGTTCAGGGCCTCCTAATGGCAATGGAACACTAAGATTGTGTCGAGAGTCAATACATCGACCTCCAGCCGACTTGTCTACAAGGGGGTATTCAATACATCGTCCTTCAGCCGACTTGTCTCCAAGGGTCTATTGCTGCCTCGGTCACCTTATGGTCGATCTCCAGTGAGTCTAGATTTTCTAATCCGACGCAAAACTGATTGTTAACTGTAACGTTCAGGGTTTCCTAATGACGATGGAACACTCGAATTGCGTCGAGATTCAAAACATCGACCTACAGCCGACTTGTATTCAAGGGATATTGCTGTCTCGGGCACCGTGTCAACTTCTCCTCTGAGTAGATTTTCTAATCCGACACTAAAATGATAGTTAATTGTAACGTTCAGTGCCTCCTAATGACGATGGAACACTCAAATAGCATCGAGTGTCAATACATCGTCCTCCAGCCGACTTGTCTCCAATGGTCTATTCCTGCCTCGGGCACCTTATAGTCGTTCTCCTGTGAGACTAGATTTTCTAATCCGACGCAAAACTGATTGTTAATTATAACGTTCAGTTCCTCCTAATGACGATGGGACACTCAAATTGCGTCAAGATTCTATACATCGGAATCCAGCTAACTTGTCTCCAAGGGGCTGTTGCTGCCTCGGGCACCTTATGGTCGTTCTCCTGTCAGTCTAGATTTTCGAATCCGACGCAAAAATGATAGTTAATTGTTACGTTCAGCGACTCCTAATGACGATGGAACACTCAATTTGCGTCTTGAGTCAATACATGGACCTCCAGCCCACTTGTCTAGAAGGGGATATGCTGCCTCGGGTTCCATGTGTTCCGTGTCCTGTGAGTCTAGATTTTCGAATCCGACGATATACTGATAGTTAATTGTAACGTTCATGGCCTCCTAATGACGATGCAGCACTCAAATTGCGTCGCGATTCAATACATCGTCCTCAAGCGGACTGGTCTCCAAGGGGATATCGTTGCCACGGTCACCTTATGTGAGTCTAGATTTTCGAATCCGACGAAAAACTGATAGATAATTGTAACATTCAGGGCCTCCTAATGACGATGGAAACTCAAATTGCGTCGGGATCCGATACATCGTCCTCCAGGCGACTTGTCTCCAAGGGTCTATTGTTGCCTCGGGCACTATATGATCGTTCTCCAGTGAGTCTAGATTTTCGAACCCGACGCAAAACGGACAGTTAATTGTAACGTTCAGGGCCTCATAATGACGATGGAGCACTCAAATTGCGTCAAGATTCAATACATCGTCCTTCAGCTGACTTGTCTCCAAGGGGATATTGCTTCCTCGGGCACCATACGGTCCTTCTCCTATAAGTTAAGATTTTCGAATCCGAAGCGAAACTGATAGTTAATTGTAACGTTCAGGGCCTCATAATGACGATGGAGCACTCAAATTCCGTCGCGATTCAATACACCGTATTCCAGCGGACAGGTCTCCAAGGGGATATTGCTGCTTCCGGAACCTTATGGTCCGTCTCCAGTGAGTCTGGATTTTCGAATCCGACGAAAAACTTTTAGTTAATTGTAACATTCAGGGCCTCCTAGTTACGATGGAACACTAAGATTGTGTCGAGAGTCAATACAACGACCTCCAGCCGACTTGTCTACAAGGGGATATTGCCGCCTCGGGCTCCATGTGGTCCGTCTCCTGTGAGTCTAGATTTTCGAATCCGATGCGAAACTGATAGTTAATTCTACCGTTCAGGGCCTCCTAATGACGCTGGAGCACTCACATTGCGTCGCGATTCAATACATCGTCCTCCAGCGGACTGATCTCCAAGGGGATATTGCTGCTTCCGGAACCTTATGGTCCGTCTCCAGTGAGTCTAGATTTTCGTATCCGACGAAAAACTTATAGTTAATTGTAACGTTCAGGGCCTCCTAAAGACGATGGAACACTCCAATTTCGTCGAGATTCAATACATCGTCCTTCAGGCGACTTGTCTCCAAGGGGATATTGCTGCCTCGGGCACCATACGGTCCTTCTCCTGTAATTTTAGATTTTCGAATCCGACGCGAAACTGATAGTTAATTCTACCGTTCAGGGCCTCTTAATGACGCTGGAGCACTCACATTGCGTCGCGATTCAATACATCGTCCTCCAGCGGACTGATCTCCAAGGGGATATTGCTGCTTCCGGAACCTTATGGTCCGTCTCCAGTGAGTCTATAATTTCGAATCCGACGAAAAACTTATAGTTAATTGTAACGCTCATGGCCTCCTAATTACGATGGAACACTCTAATTGCGTCGAGATTCAATATATCGTCTTCCAGCTGACTTGTTTTCATGGGGATTTTGCTGCCTCGGGCTCCTTATGGTCGCTCTCCTGTGAGTCTAGATTTTCAAATCCGACGCGAAACTGATTGTTAATTGTAACGTTCAGGGCCTCCTAATGACGATGCAACACTCAAATTGCGTCGCGATCCAATCCATCGTCCTCCAGCGGACTGGTCTCCAAGGGGATACTGCTGCTTCCGGAACCTTAAGGTCGGTGTCCAGTGAGTCTAGAATTTCCAATCCGACGAAAAACTTATAGTTCATTGTAACATTCAGGGCCTCCTAGTTACGATGGAACACTCTAATTGCGGCCCGATCCAAAACATCGTCCTCCAGCCGACTTGCTCCAAGCGTCTATTGCTGCCTGGTGCACCTTATGATCGTTCACCTGTAAGTCTAGATTTTCGAATCACACGCGATAATGACAGTTAATTATAACGTTCAGGGCCTAATAATGACGATGGAGCACTCTCATTGCGTCAAGATTCAATACATCGTCTTCCAGCTGACTTGTTTTCATTGGGATATTGCTGCCTCGGGCTCCTTATGGTCGCTCACCTGTGAGTCTAGATTTTCAAATCCGACGCGAAACTGATTGTAACGTTCAGGGCCTAATAATGACGATGGAGCACTCTCATTGCGTCAAGATTCAATACATCGTCTTCCAGCTGACTTGTTTTCATTGGGATATTGCTGCCTCGGGCTCCTTATGGTCGCTCACCTGTGAGTCTAGATTTTCAAATCCGACGCGAAACTAATTGTAACGTTCAATGCCTCCAAATGACGATGGAACACTATGATTGTGTCGAGAGTCAATACATCGACCTCCAGCCGACTTGTCTACAAGGGGATATTGCTGCCTCGGGCACCACACGGTCCTTCTCCTATAAGTCAAGATTTTCGAATCCGAAGCGAAACTGATAGTTAATTGTAACGTTCAGGGCCTCATAATGACGATGGAGCACTCAAATTCCGTCGCGATTCAATACACCGTATTACAGCGGACAGGTCTGCAAGGGGATATTGCTGCTTCCGGAACCTTATGGTCCGTCTCCAGTGAGTCTGGATTTTCGAATCCGACGAAAAACTTGTAGTTAATTGTAACATTCAGGGCCTGCTAGTTACGATGGAACACTAAGATTGTGTCGAGAGTCAATACAACGACCTCCAGCCGACTTGTCTACAAGGGGATATTGACGCCTCGGGCACCTTATGATCGTTCACCTGTGAGTCTAGATTTTCGAATCCGATGCAAAACTCATAGTTAATTGTAACGTACAGGGCTTCCTAATTACGATGGAACACTCTAATTGCGTCGAGATTCAATATATCGTCTTCCAGCTTACTTGTTTTCATTGGGATATTGCTGCCTCGGGCTCCTTATGGTCGCTCACCTGTGAGTCTAGATTTTCAAATCCGACGCGAAACTGATTGTTAATTGTAACGTTCAATGCCTCCAAATGACGATGGAACACTAAGATTGTGTCGAGAGTCAATACATCGACCTCCAGCCGACTTGTCTACAAGGGGATATTGCCGCCTCGGGCTCCATGAGGTCCGTCTCCTGTGAGTCTAGATTCTCGAATCCGACGCGAAACTGATAGTTAATTGTAATGTTCAGGGCCTCCAAAAGACGATGGAACACTCAAATTGCGTCAATATTCAATACATCGGCCTCCAGCCAACTTGTCCTCAAGGGTCTGTTGCTGCCTCGGGCACCTTATGGTCGTTCTCCTGTGAGTCTAGATTTTCGAATCCGACGCATAACTGATAGTTAATTGTAACGTCAGGGTCTCGTAATGACAATGGAGCACTCAAAATGCGTCGCGATTCAATACATCGTCCTCCAGCGGCCTGTTCTCCAAGGGGATATTGCTGCTTCCGGAACCTTATGGTCCGTCTCCAGTGAGTCTAGATTTTCGAATCCGACGAAAAACTTATAGTTAATTGTAACGTTCAGGGCCTCCTAAAGACGATGGAACACTCTAATTTCGTCGAGATTCAATACATCGTCCTTCAGGCGACTTGCCTCCAAGGGGATATTGCTGCCTCGGGCACCATACGGTCCTTCTCCTGTAAGTTTAGATTTTCGAATCCGACGCGAAACTGATGGTTAATTGTACCGTTCAGGGCCTCCTAATGACGCTGGAGCACTCAAATTGCGTCGCGATTCAATACATCGTCCTCCAGCGGACTGGTCTCCAAGGGGATACTGCTGCTTCCGGAACCTTAAGGTCCGTCTCCAGTGAGTCTAGAATTTCCAATCCGACGAAAAACTTATAGTTAATTGTAACATTCAGGGCCTCCTAGTTACGATGGAACACTCAAATTGCGTCGCGATCCAAAACATCGTCCTCCAGCCGACTTGTCTCCAAGCGTGTATTGCTGCCTGGGGCACCTTAAGATCGTTCACCTGTAAGTCTAGATTTTCGAATCCGACGCGATAATGATAGTTAATTGTAACGTTCAGGGCCTCAAAATGACGATGGAGCACTCAAATTCCGTCGCGATTCAATACATCGTCTTCCACCGGACTTGTCTCCAAGAGGATAGTGCTGCTTCCGGAACCTTATGGTCCGTCTCCAGTGAGTCTGAATTTTCGAATCCGACGAAAAACTTATATAGACGCATTACTTATATAGACGCATAACTAACGTTCAGGGCCCCCTAATGACGATGGAACACTCAAATTGCGTCGAGATTCAATACATCGTCCTCCTGCCGGTTTGTATCCAAGGGGATATTGCTGTCACGAGCACAATATGAACTTCCCCTGTAAGTAGATTTTGGAATCCGACGCGAAAATGATAGTTAATTGTAACGCTCAGGGCCTCCTAATTACGATGGAACACTCTAATTGCGTCGAGATTCAATATATCGTCTTCCAGCTGACTTGTTTTCATGGGGATTTTGCTGCCTCGGGCTCCTTATGGTCGCTCTCCTGTGAGTCTAGATTTTCAAATCCGACGCGAAAATGATTGTTAATTGTAACGTTCAGGCCCTCCTAATGACGATGGAACACTCAAATTGCGTCGCGATCCAATCCATCGTCCTCCAGCGGACTGGTCTCCAAGGGGATACTGCTGCTTCCGGAACCTTAAGGTCCGTGTCCAGTGAGTCTAGAATTTCCAATACGACGAAAAACTTATAGTTAATTGTAACATTCAAAGCCTCCTAGTTACGATGGAACACTCTAATTGCGTCCCGATCCAAAACATCGTCCTCCTGCCGACTTGCTGCAAGCGTCTATTGCTGCCTGGTGCACTTTATGATCGTTCACCTGTACGTCTAGATTTTCGAATCACACGCGATAATGACAGTTAATTGTAACGTTCAGGGTCTAATAATGACGATGGAGCACTCTCATTCGTCAAGATTCAATACATCGTCCTTCAGCTGACTTGTCTCCAAGGGGATATTGCTGCCTCGGGCACCATACGGTCCTTCTCCTATAAGTCAAGATTTTCGAATCCGATGCAAAACTCATAGTTAATTGTAACGTACAGGGCCTCCTAATTACGATGGAACACTCTAATTGCGTCGAGATTCAATATATCGTCTTCCAGCTGACTTGTTTTCATTGGGATATTGCTGCCTCGGGCTCCTTATGGTCGCTCACCTGTGAGTCTAGATTTTCAAATCCGACGCGAAACTGATTGTTAATTGTAACGTTCAATGCCTCCAAATGTCGATGGAACACTAAGATTGTGTCGAGAGTCAATACATCGACCTCCAGCCGACTTGTCTACAACGGGATATTGCCGCCTCGGGCTCCATGTGGTCCGTCTCCTGTGAGTCTAGATTTTCGAATCCGACGCGAAACTGATAGTTAATTGTAATGTTCAGGGCCTCATAATGACGATGGAGCACTCAAATTCCGTCGCGATTCAATACACCGTCTTCCAGCGGACTGGTCTCCAAGGGGATATTGCTGCTTCCGGAACCTTATGGTCCGTCTCCAGTGATTCTGGATTTTCGAATCCGACGAAAAACTTATAGTTAATTGTAACATTCAGGGCCTCCTAGTTACGATGGAACACTAAGATTGTGTCGAGAGTCAATACATCGACCTCCAGCCGACTTGTCTACAAGGGGATATTACCGCCTCGGGCACCTTATGGTCGTTCACCTGTGAGTCTAGATTTTCGAATCCAATACAAAACTCTTAGTTAATTGTAACGTTCAAGGCCTCCTAATTACGATGGAACACACTAATTGCGTCGAGATTTAATATATCGTCTTCCAGCTGACTTGTTTTCATGGGGATATTGCTGCCTCGGGCACCTTATGATCGTTCACCTGTGAGTCTAGATTTTCGAATCCGATGCAAAACTCGTAGTTAATTGTAACGTTCAGGGCCTCCTAATTACGATGGAACACTCTAATTGCGTCGAGATTCAATATATCGTCTTCCAGCTGACTTGTTTTCAAGGGGATATTACTGCCTCGGGCTCCTTAAGGTCGCTCTCCTGTGAGTCTAGATTTTCAAATCCGACGCGAAACTGATTGTTAATTGTAACGTTCAGGGCCTCCTAATGGCAATGGAACACTAAGATTGTGTCGAGAGTCAATACATCGACCTCCAGCCGACTTGTCTACAAGGGGGTATTCAATACATCGTCCTTCAGCCGACTTGTCTCCAAGGGTCTATTGCTGCCTCGGTCACCTTATGGTCGATCTCCAGTGAGTCTAGATTTTCTAATCCGACGCAAAACTGATTGTTAACTGTAACGTTCAGGGCCTCCTAATGACGATGGAACACTCGAATTGCGTCGAGATTCAAAACATCGACCTACAGCCGACTTGTATTCAAGGGATATTGCTGTCTCGGGCACCGTGTGAACTTCTCCTCTGAGTAGATTTTCTAATCCGACACTAAAATGATAGTTAATTGTAACGTTCAGTGCCTCCTAATGACGATGGAACACTCAAATAGCATCGAGTGTCAATACATCGTCCTCCAGCCGACTTGTCTCCAATGGTCTATTCCTGCCTCGGGCACCTTATAGTCGTTCTCCTGTCAGTCTAGATTTTCGAATCCGACGCAAAAATGATAGTTAATTGTTACGTTCAGCGACTCCTAATGACGATGGAACACTCAATTTGCGTCTTGAGTCAATACATGGACCTCCAGCCCACTTGTCTAGAAGGGGATATGCTGCCTCGGGTTCCATGTGTTCCGTGTCCTGTGAGTCTAGATTTTCGAATCCGACGATATACTGATAGTTAATTGTAACGTTCATGGCCTCCTAACGACGATGCGGCACTTAAATTGCGTCGCGATTCAATACATCGGCCTCCAGCGGACTGGTCTCCAAGGGGATATCGTTGCCACGGTCACCTTATGTGAGTCTAGATTTTCGAATCCGACGAACAACTGATAGATAATTGTAACATTCAGGGCCTCCTAATGACGATGGAAACTCAAGTTGCGTCGGGATCCGATACATCGTCCTCCAGGCGACTTGTCTCCAAGGGTCTATTGTTGCCTCGGGCACTATATGATCGTTCTCCAGTGAGTCTAGATTTTCGAACCCGACGCAAAACTGACAGTTAAGTGTAACGTTCAGGGCCTAATAATGACGATGGAGCACTCAAATTGCGTCAAGATTCAATACATCGTCCTTCAGCTGACTTGTCTCCAAGGGGATATTGCTTCTTAGGGCACCATACGGTCCTTCTCCTATAAGTTAAGATTTTCGAATCCGAAGCGAAACTGATAGTTAATTGTAACGTTCAGGGCCTCATAATGACAATGGAGCACTCAAATTCCGTCGCGATTCAATACACCGTATTCCAGCGGACAGGTCTCCAAGGAGATATTGCTGCTTCCGGAACCTTATGGTCCGTCTCCAGTGAGTCTGGATTTTCGAATCCGACGAAAAACTTATAGTTAATTGTAACATTCAGGGCCTCCTAGTTACGATGGAACACTAAGATTGTGTCGAGAGTCAATACAACGACCTCCAGCCGACTTGTCTTCAAGGGGATATTGCCGCCTCGGGCACCTTATGATCGTTCACCTGTGAGTCTAGATCTTCGAATCCGATGCAAAACTCATAGTTACTTGTAACGTACAGGGCTTCCTAATTACGATGGAACACTCTAATTGCGTCGAGATTCAATTTATCGTCTTCCAGCTTACTTGTTTTAATTGGGATATTGCTGCCTCGGGCTCCTAATGGTCGCTCACCTGTGAGTCTAGATTTTCAAATCCGACGCGAAACTGATTGTTAATTGTAACGTTCATTGCCTCCAAATGACGATGGAACACTAAGATTGTGTCGAGAGTCAATACATCGACCTCCAGCCGACTTGTCTACAAGGGGATATTGCCGCCTCGGGCTCCATGTGGTCCGTCTCCTGTGAGTCTAGATTTTCGAATCCGACGCGAAACTGATAGTTAATTGTAATGTTCAGGGCCTCCAAAAGACGATGGAACACTCAAATTGCGTCAATATTCAATACATCGGCCTCCAGCCAACTTGTCTCCAAGGGTCTGTCGCTGCCTCGGGCACCTTATGGTCGTTCTCCTGTGAGTCTAGATTTTCGAATCCGACGCATAACTGATAGTTAATTGTAACGTCAGGGTCTCCTAATGACGATGGAGCACTCAAAATGCGTCGCGATTCAATACATCGTCCTCCAGCGGCCTGGTCTCCAAGGGGATAATGCTGCTTCCGGAACCTTATGGTCCGTCTCCAGTGAGTCTAGATTTTCGAATCCGACGAAAAACTTATAGTTAATTGTAACGTTCAGGGCCTCCTAAAGACGATGGAACACTCATATTTCGTCGAAATTCAATACATCGTCCTTCAGGCGACTTGTCTCCAAGGGGATATTGCTGCCTCGGGCACCATACGGTCCTTCTCCTGTAAGTTTAGATTTTCGAATCCGACGCGAAACTGATAGTTAATTGTACCGTTCAGGGCCTCCTAATGACGCTGGAGCACTCAAATTGCGTCGCGATTCAATACATCGTCCACCAGCGGACTGGTCTCCAAGGGGATATTGCTGCTTCCGGAACCTTATGGTCCGTCTCCAGTGAGTCTATATTTTCGAATCCGACGAAAAACTTATAGTTAATTATAACATACATGGCCTCCTAGTTACGATGGAACACTCAAATTGCGTCGCGATCCAATACATCGTCCTCCAGGGGACTGGTCTCCAAGGGGATACTGCTGCTTCCGGAACCTTAAGGTCCGTCTCCAGTGAGTCTAGAATTTCCAATCCGACGAAAAACTTATAGTTAATTGTAACATTCAGGGCCTCCTAGTTACGATGGAACACTCTAATTGCGTCCCGATCCAAAACATCGTCCTCCTGCCGACTTGCTCCAAGCGTCTATTGCTGCCTGGTGCACTTTATGATCGTTCACCTGTACGTCTAGATTTTCGAATCACACGCGATAATGACAGTTAATTGTAACGTTCAGGGTCTAATAATGACGATGGAGCACTCTCATTCGTCAAGATTCAATACATCGTCCTTCAGCTGACTTGTCTCCAAGGGGATATTGCTGCCTCGGGCACCATACGGTCCTTCTCCTATAAGTCAAGATTTTCGAATCCGATGCAAAACTCATAGTTAACTGTAACGTACAGGGCCTCCTAATTACGATGGAACACTCTAATTGCGTCGAGATTCAATATATCGTCTTCCAGCTGACTTGTTTTCATTGGGATATTGCTGCCTCGGGCTCCTTATGGTCTCTCACCTGTGAGTCTAGATTTTCAAATCCGACGCGAAACTGATTGTTAATTGTAACGTTCAATGCCTCCAAATGTCGATGGAACACTAAGATTGTGTCGAGAGTCAATACATCGACCTCCAACCGACTTGTCTACAACGGGATATTGCCGCCTCGGGCTCCATGTGGTCCGTCTCCTGTGAGTCTAGATTTTCGAATCCGACGCGAAACTGATAGTTAATTGTAATGTTCAGGGCCTCATAATGACGATGGAGCACTCAAATTCCGTCGCGATTCAATACACCGTCTTCCAGCGGACTGGTCTCCAAGGGGATATTGCTGCTTCCGGAACCTTATGGTCCGTCTCCAGTGATTCTGGATTTTCGAATCCGACGAAAAACTTATAGTTAATTGTAACATTCAGGGCCTCCTAGTTACGATGGAACACTAAGATTGTGTCGAGAGTCAATACATCGACCTCCAGCCGACTTGTCTACAAGGGGATATTGCCGCCTCGGGCACCTTATGGTCGTTCACCTGTGAGTCTAGATTTTCGAATCCAATACAAAACTCTTAGTTAATTGTAACGTTCAAGGCCTCCTAATTACGATGGAACACACTAATTGCGTCGAGATTTAATATATCGTCTTCCAGCTGACTTGTTTTCATGGGGATATTGCTGCCTCGGGCACCTTATGATCGTTCACCTGTGAGTCTAGATTTTCGAATCCGATGCAAAACTCATAGTTAATTGTAACGTTCAGGGCCTCCTAATTACGATGGAACACTCTAATTGCGTCGAGATTCAATATATCGTCTTCCAGCTGACTTGTTTTCAAGGGGATATTACTGCCTCGGGCTCCTTAAGGTCGCTCTCCTGTGAGTCTAGATTTTCAAATCCGACGCGAAACTGATTGTTAATTGTAACGTTCAGGGCCTCCTAATGGCAATGGAACACTAAGATTGTGTCGAGAGTCAATACATCGACCTCCAGCCGACTTGTCTACAAGGGGGTATTCAATACATCGTCCTTCAGCCGACTTGTCTCCAAGGGTCTATTGCTGCCTCGGTCACCTTATGGTCGATCTCCAGTGAGTCTAGATTTTCTAATCCGACGCAAAACTGATTGTTAACTGTAACGTTCAGGGCTTCCTAATGACGATGGAACACTCGAATTGCGTCGAGATTCAAAACATCGACCTACAGCCGACTTGTATTCAAGGGATATTGCTGTCTCGGGCACCGTGTCAACTTCTCCTCTGAGTAGATTTTCTAATCCGACACTAAAATGATAGTTAATTGTAACGTTCAGTGCCTCCTAATGACGATGGAACACTCAAATAGCATCGAGTGTCAATACATCGTCCTCCAGCCGACTTGTCTCCAATGGTCTATTCCTGCCTCGGGCACCTTATAGTCG
Source organism: Schistocerca piceifrons (assembly GCF_021461385.2). NCBI lineage: Eukaryota > Metazoa > Arthropoda > Insecta > Orthoptera > Acrididae > Schistocerca > Schistocerca piceifrons. The sequence goes on along the minus strand of NC_060146.1, from coordinate 2,513,808 downwards.
TTCTCCTGTGAGACTAGATTTTCTAATCCGACGCAAAACTGATTGTTAATTATAACGTTCAGTTCCTCCTAATGACGATGGGACACTCAAATTGCGTCAAGATTCTATACATCGGAATCCAGCTAACTTGTCTCCAAGGGGCTGTTGCTGCCTCGGGCACCTTATGGTCGTTCTCCTGTCAGTCTAGATTTTCGAATCCGACGCAAAAATGATAGTTAATTGTTACGTTCAGCGACTCCTAATGACGATGGAACACTCAATTTGCGTCTTGAGTCAATACATGGACCTCCAGCCCACTTGTCTAGAAGGGGATATGCTGCCTCGGGTTCCATGTGTTCCGTGTCCTGTGAGTCTAGATTTTCGAATCCGACGATATACTGATAGTTAATTGTAACGTTCATGGCCTCCTAATGACGATGCAGCACTCAAATTGCGTCGCGATTCAATACATCGTCCTCAAGCGGACTGGTCTCCAAGGGGATATCGTTGCCACGGTCACCTTATGTGAGTCTAGATTTTCGAATCCGACGAAAAACTGATAGATAATTGTAACATTCAGGGCCTCCTAATGACGATGGAAACTCAAATTGCGTCGGGATCCGATACATCGTCCTCCAGGCGACTTGTCTCCAAGGGTCTATTGTTGCCTCGGGCACTATATGATCGTTCTCCAGTGAGTCTAGATTTTCGAACCCGACGCAAAACGGACAGTTAATTGTAACGTTCAGGGCCTAATAATGACGATGGAGCACTCAAATTGCGTCAAGATTCAATACATCGTCCTTCAGCTGACTTGTCTCCAAGGGGATATTGCTTCCTCGGGCACCATACGGTCCTTCTCCTATAAGTTAAGATTTTCGAATCCGAAGCGAAACTGATAGTTAATTGTAACGTTCAGGGCCTCATAATGACGATGGAGCACTCAAATTCCGTCGCGATTCAATAAACCGTATTCCAGCGGACAGGTCTCCAAGGGGATATTGCTGCTTCCGGAACCTTATGGTCCGTCTCCAGTGAGTCTGGATTTTCGAATCCGACGAAAAACTTTTAGTTAATTGTAACATTCAGGGCCTCCTAGTTACGATGGAACACTAAGATTGTGTCGAGAGTCAATACAACGACCTCCAGCCGACTTGTCTACAAGGGGATATTGCCGCCTCGGCCTCCATGTGGTCCGTCTCCTGTGAGTCTAGATTTTCGAATCCGATGCGAAACATAGTTAATTCTACCGTTCAGGGCCTCCTAATGACGCTGGAGCACTCACATTGCGTCGCGATTCAATACATCGTCCTCCAGCGGACTGATCTCCAAGGGGATATTGCTGCTTCCGGAACCTTATGGTCCGTCTCCAGTGAGTCTATATTTTCGAATCCGACGAAAAACTTATAGTTAATTGTAATGTTCAGGGCCTCCAAAAGACGATGGAACACTCAAATTGCGTCAATATTCAATACATCGGCCTCCAGCCAACTTGTCTCCAAGGGTCTGTTGCTGCCTCGGGCACCTTATGGTCGTTCTCCTGTGAGTCTAGATTTTCGAATCCGACGCATAACTGATAGTTAATTGTAACGTCAGGGTCTCCTAATGACGATGGAGCACTCAAAATGCGTCGCGATTCAATACATCGTCCTCCAGCGGCCTGATCTCCAAGGGGATATTGCTGCTTCCGGAACCTTATGGTCCGTCTCCAGTGAGTCTAGATTTTCGTATCCGACGAAAAACTTATAGTTAATTGTAACGTTCAGGGCCTCCTAAAGACGATGGAACACTCCAATTTCGTCGAGATTCAATACATCGTCCTTCAGGCGACTTGTCTCCAAGGGGATATTGCTGCCTCGGGCACCATACGGTCCTTCTCCTGTAATTTTAGATTTTCGAATCCGACGCGAAACTGATAGTTAATTCTACCGTTCAGGGCCTCCTAATGACGCTGGAGCACTCACATTGCGTCGCGATTCAATACATCGTCCTCCAGCGGACTGATCTCCAAGGGGATATTGCTGCTTCCGGAACCTTATGGTCCGTCTCCAGTGAGTCTATATTTTCGAATCCGACGAAAAACTTATAGTTAATTGTAACGCTCAGGGCCTCCTAATTACGATGGAACACTCTAATTGCGTCGAGATTCAATATATCGTCTTCCAGCTGACTTGTTTTCATGGGGATTTTGCTGCCTCGGGCTCCTTATGGTCGCTCTCCTGTGAGTCTAGATTTTCAAATCCGACGCGAAACTGATTGTTAATTGTAACGTTCAGGGCCTCCTAATGACGATGCAACACTCAAATTGCGTCGCGATCCAATCCATCGTCCTCCAGCGGACTGGTCTCCAAGGGGATACTGCTGCTTCCGGAACCTTAAGGTCGGTGTCCAGTGAGTCTAGAATTTCCAATCCGACGAAAAACTTATAGTTCATTGTAACATTCAGGGCCTCCTAGTTACGATGGAACACTCTAATTGCGGCCCGATCCAAAACATCGTCCTCCAGCCGACTTGCTCCAAGCGTCTATTGCTGCCTGGTGCACCTTATGATCGTTCACCTGTAATTCTAGATTTTCGAATCACACGCGATAATGACAGTTAATTGTAACGTTCAGGGCCTAATAATGACGATGGAGCACTCTCATTGCGTCAAGATTCAATACATCGTCTTCCAGCTGACTTGTTTTCATTGGGATATTGCTGCCTCGGGCTCCTTATGGTCGCTCACCTGTGAGTCTAGATTTTCAAATCCGACGCGAAACTGATTGTAACGTTCAGGGCCTAATAATGACGATGGAGCACTCTCATTGCGTCAAGATTCAATACATCGTCTTCCAGCTGACTTGTTTTCATTGGGATATTGCTGCCTCGGGCTCCTTATGGTAGCTCACCTGTGAGTCTAGATTTTCAAATCCGACGCGAAACTAATTGTAACGTTCAATGCCTCCAAATGACGATGGAACACTATGATTGTGTCGAGAGTCAATACATCGACCTCCAGCCGACTTGTCTACAAGGGGATATTGCTGCCTCGGGCACCACACGGTCCTTCTCCTATAAGTCAAGATTTTCGAATCCGAAGCGAAACTGATAGTTAATTGTAACGTTCAGGGCCTCATAATGACGATGGAGCACTCAAATTCCGTCGCGATTCAATACACCGTATTACAGCGGACAGGTCTGCAAGGGGATATTGCTGCTTCCGGAACCTTATGGTCCGTCTCCAGTGAGTCTGGATTTTCGAATCCGACGAAAAACTTGTAGTTAATTGTAACATTCAGGGCCTGCTAGTTACGATGGAACACTAAGATTGTGTCGAGAGTCAATACAACGACCTCCAGCCGACTTGTCTACAAGGGGATATTGACGCCTCGGGCACCTTATGATCGTTCACCTGTGAGTCTAGATTTTCGAATCCGATGCAAAACTCATAGTTAATTGTAACGTACAGGGCTTCCTAATTACGATGGAACACTCTAATTGCGTCGAGATTCAATATATCGTCTTCCAGCTTACTTGTTTTCATTGGGATATTGCTGCCTCGGGCTCCTTATGGTCGCTCACCTGTGAGTCTAGATTTTCAAATCCGACGCGAAACTGATTGTTAATTGTAACGTTCAATGCCTCCAAATGACGATGGAACACTAAGATTGTGTCGAGAGTCAATACATCGACCTCCAGCCGACTTGTCTACAAGGGGATATTGCCGCCTCGGGCTCCATGAGGTCCGTCTCCTGTGAGTCTAGATTCTCGAATCCGACGCGAAACTGATAGTTAATTGTAATGTTCAGGGCCTCCAAAAGACGATGGAACACTCAAATTGCGTCAATATTCAATACATCGGCCTCCAGCCAACTTGTCCACAAGGGTCTGTTGCTGCCTCGGGCACCTTATGGTCGTTCTCCTGTGAGTCTAGATTTTCGAATCCGACGCATAACTGATAGTTAATTGTAACGTCAGGGTCTCCTAATGACAATGGAGCACTCAAAATGCGTCGCGATTCAATACATCGTCCTCCAGCGGCCTGTTCTCCAAGGGGATATTGCTGCTTCCGGAACCTTATGGTCCGTCTCCAGTGAGTCTAGATTTTCGAATCCGACGAAAAACTTATAGTTAATTGTAACGTTCAGGGCCTCCTAAAGACGATGGAACACTCTAATTTCGTCGAGATTCAATACATCGTCCTTCAGGCGACTTGCCTCCAAGGGGATATTGCTGCCTCGGGCACCATACGGTCCTTCTCCTGTAAGTTTAGATTTTCGAATCCGACGCGAAACTGATGGTTAATTGTACCGTTCAGGGCCTCCTAATGACGCTGGAGCACTCAAATTGCGTCGCGATTCAATACATCGTCCTCCAGCGGACTGGTCTCCAAGGGGATACTGCTGCTTCCGGAACCTTAAGGTCCGTCTCCAGTGAGTCTAGAATTTCCAATCCGACGAAAAACTTATAGTTAATTGTAACATTCAGGGCCTCCTAGTTACGATGGAACACTCAAATTGCGTCGCGATCCAAAACATCGTCCTCCAGCCGACTTGTCTCCAAGCGTCTATTGCTGCCTGGGGCACCTTAAGATCGTTCACCTGTAAGTCTAGATTTTCGAATCCGACGCGATAATGATAGTTAATTGTAACGTTCAGGGCCTCAAAATGACGATGGAGCACTCAAATTCCGTCGCGATTCAATACATCGTCTTCCACCGGACTTGTCTCCAAGAGGATAGTGCTGCTTCCGGAACCTTATGGTCCGTCTCCAGTGAGTCTGAATTTTCGAATCCGACGAAAAACTTATATAGACGCATTACTTATATAGACGCATAACTAACGTTCAGGGCCTCCTAATGACGATGGAACACTCAAATTGCGTCGAGATTCAATACATCGTCCTCCTGCCGGTTTGTATCCAAGGGGATATTGCTGTCACGAGCACAATATGAACTTCCCCTGTAAGTAGATTTTGGAATCCGACGCGAAAATGATAGTTAATTGTAACGTACAGGGCTTCCTAATTACGATGGAACACTCTAATTGCGTCGAGATTCAATATATCGTCTTCCAGCTTACTTGTTTTCATTGGGATATTGCTGCCTCGGGCTCCTTATGGTCGCTCACCTGTGAGTCTAGATTTTCAAATCCGACGCGAAACTGATTGTTAATTGTAACGTTCAATGCCTCCAAATGACGATGGAACACTAAGATTGTGTCGAGAGTCAATACATCGACCTCCAGCAGACTTGTCTACAAGGGGATATTGCCGCTTCGGGCTCCATGAGGTCCGTCTCCTGAGAGTCTAGATTCTCGAATCCGACGCGAAACTGATAGTTAATTGTAATGTTCAGGGCCTCCAAAAGACGATGGAACACTCAAATTGCGTCAATATTCAATACATCGGCCTCCAGCCAACTTGTCTCCAAGGGTCTGTTGCTGCCTCGGGCACCTTATGGTCGTTCTCCTGTGAGTCTAGATTTTCGAATCCGACGCATAACTGATAGTTAATTGTAACGTCAGGGTCTCCTAATGACGATGGAGCACTCAAAATGCGTCGCGATTCAATACATCGTCCTCCAGCGGCCTGGTCTCCAAGGGGATATTGCTGCTTCCGGAACCTTATGGTCCGTCTCCAGTGAGTCTAGATTTTCGAATCCGACGAAAAACTTATAGTTAATTGTAACGTTCAGGGCCTCCTAAAGACGACGGAACACTCAAATTTCGTCGAGATTCAATACATCGTCCTTCAGGCGACTTGCCTCCAAGGGGATATTGCTGCCTCGGGCACCATACGGTCCTTCTCCTGTAAGTTTAGATTTTCGAATCCGACGCGAAACTGATAGTTAATTGTACCGTTCAGGGCCTCCTAATGACGCTGGAGCACTCAAATTCCGTCGCGATTCAATAGATCGTCTTCCACCGGACTTGTCTCCAAGGGGATAGTGCTGCTTCCGGAACCTTATGGTCCGTCTCCAGTGAGTCTGGATTTTCGAATCCGACGAAAAACTTATAGTTAATTGTAACATTCAGGGCGTCCTATTTACGATGGAACACTAAGATTATGTCGAGAGTCAATACATCGACCTCCAGCCGATTTGTCTACAAGGGGATATTGCCGCCTCGGGCACCTTATGATCGTTCACCTGTGAGTCTAGATTCTCGAATCCGATGCAAAACTCATAGTTAATTGTAACGCTCAGGGCCTCCTAATTACGATGGAACACTCTAATTGCGTCGAGATTCAATATATCGTCTTCCAGCTGACTTGTTTTCATGGGGATTTTGCTGCCTCGCGCTCTTTATGGTCGCTCTCCTGTGAGTCTAGATTTTCAAATCCGACGCGAAACTGATTGTTAATTGTAACGTTCAGGGCCTCCTAATGTCGATGGAACACTCAAATTGCGTCGCGATCCAATCCATCGTCCTCCAGCGGACTGGTCTCCAAGGGGATACTGCTGCTTCCGGAACCTTAAGGTCCGTGTCCAGTGAGTCTAGAATTTCCAATCCGACGAAAAACTTATAGTTAATTGTAACATTCAGGGCCTCCTAGTTACGATGGAACACTCTAATTGCGTCCCGATCCAAAACATCGTCCTCCAGCCGACTTGCTCCAAGCGTCCATTGATGCCTGGTGCACCTTATGATCGTTCACCTGTAAGTCTAGATTTTCTAATCCGACGCAAAACTGATTGTTAATTGTAACGTTCAGGGGCTCATAATGACGATGGAGCACTCAAATTGCGTCGAGATTCAATACATCGTCCTTCAGCCGACTTGTCTCCAAGAGGATATTGCTGCCTCGGGCACCATATGGTCCTTATCCTATGAGTCTAGATTTTCGAATCCGACGCGAAACTTATAGTTAATTGTAAAGTTCAGGGCCTTCTAATGACTCTGAAACACTCAAATTGCGTCGCGATCCAATATTTCGTCCATCAGCCGAATTGTCTCCAAGCGTCTATTGCTGCCTCGGGCACCTTATGGTCGTTCTCCTGTGAGTCTAGATTTTCTAATATGCCGCAAAACTGAATGTTAAATGTAACGTTCAGGGCCTCCTATTGACGATGGAACACTCAAATTGAATCGAGATCCAATACATCGTCTTCCAGCCGACTTGTATCCAAGGGGATATTACTGTTTCGGCCACCATATGATCCTTCTCCTGTGAGTAGATTTTCGAATCCGACGCTAAAATGATAGTTAATTGTAATTTTCAGCGTCTCCTAATGACGATTGAACACTCAAATTGCGTCGAATGTCAATACATCGTCCTCCAGCCGACTTGTCTCCAAGGGTCTATTCCTGCCTCGGGCACCTTATGGTCGATCTCCTGTGAGTCTACATTTTCGAATCCGACGCAAAAATGATTGTTAATTGTAATGTTCTAGGCCTCCTAATGACGATGCAACACTCAAATTGCGTCGAGATTCAACACATCGGAATCCAGCTAACTTGTCTCCAAGGGGCTGTTGCTGCCTCGGGCACCTTATGGTCGTTCTCCTCTGAGTCTAGATTTTCGAATCCGACGCAAAAATGATAGTTAATTGTAACATTCAGAGCCTCCTAATAACGATGGAACACTCAAATTGCGTCGAGATTCAATACTTCGCCATTCAGCCGATTTGTCTCCAAGGGGTATTGCTACCTCGGGCAACTTATGGTTCGTCTCCTGTGTGTCTAGATTTTCGAATCCGACGCAAAAATGATAGTAAATTGTTACGGTCAGCGCCTCCTAATGACGATGGAACACTCAATTTGCGTCGAGAGTCAATACATGGACCTCCAGCCCACTTGTCTAGAAGGGGATATGCTGCCTCGGGTTCCATGTGGTCCGTGTCCTGTAAGTCTAGATTTTCGAATCCGACGAGATACTGATAGTTAATTGTAACGTTCATGGCCTCATAATGACGATGGAGCACTCAAAATACGTCGAGATTCAATACATCGTCCTTCAGCCGACTTGTCTCCAAGGGGATAGATCTGCTTCAGGCTCCATGCGATCCTTCTCCTGTGAGTCTAGATTTTCGAATCCGACGCGAAACCGATTGTTAATTGTAACGTTAAGAGCCTCCTAATGACGATGGAACACTAAGATTGTGTCGAGAGTCAATACATCGACCTCCAGCCGACCTGCCTACAAGGGGATATTGCCGCCTGGGGCTCCTTGTGGCAGGTCTCGTGTGAGTCTAGATTTTCGAATCCGACGCAAAAATGATAGTTAATTCTAACGTTCAGGGCCTCCTAAAGACGATGGAAAACTCAAATTGCGTCGAGATTCAATACATCGACCTACACCCGGCTTGTATTCAAGGGGATATTGCTGTCTCGGGCACACTATGAACTTCTCCTGTGAAGAGATTTTCGAATCCAACGCTACAATGATAGTTAATTGTGAGGTTCAGTGCCTCCTATTGACGATGGAACACTCAAATTGCGTCGAGGGTCAATACATCGTCCTTCAGCCGACTCGTCTCCAAAGGTCTATTGCTGCCTCGGGCACCTTATGGTCGTCCTCCTTTGAGTCCAGATTTTCGAATCCGACTCAAAAACGATAGTTAATTGTAACGATCAGGGCCCCCTAATGACGATGGAACACTCAAATTGCGTCGAGATTCAATACATCGGCATCCAGCCAAGTTGTCTCCAAGGGTCTGTTGCTGCCTCGGGCACCTTATGGGCCTTCTCCTTTTAGTATAGATTTTCGAATCCGACGCATAACTGATAGTTAATTGTAACGTTCAGGGCCTCCTAATGACGATGGAACACTCAAATTGCGTCGAGATTCAATACATCGTCCTCTTGCCGGTTTGTATCCTAGGGGATATTGCTGTCGCGAGCACAATATGAACTTACCCTGTAAGTAGATTTTGGAATCCGACGCGAAAATGATGGTTAATTGTAACGTTCAGCGCCTCCTAATGACGATGGAACACTCAAATTGAATCGAGATTCAAAACATCGTCTTCCAGCCGACTTGTATCCAAGGCGATATTGCTGTATCGGGCACCATATGATCCTTCTCCTGTGAGTAGATTTTCGAATCCTACGCCAAAATGATAGTTAATTGTAACTTTCAGCGCCTCCTAATGACGATGGAACACGCAAATTGCGTCAAGATTCAATACATCGGAATCCAGCTAACTTGTCTCCAAGGGGATATCGTTGCCACGGGCGCCTTATGAGGGTCTAGATTTTCGAATCCGACGAAAAACTGATTGATCATTGTAACATTCAGATCCTCCTATTGACGATGGAAACTCAAATTGCGTCGGGATCCGATACATCGTCCTCCAGGCGACTTGTCTCCAAGGGTCTATTGTTGCCTCGGGCACTGTATGATCGTTCTCCAGTGAGTCTAGATTTTCGAACCCGACGCAAAACTGACAGTTAATTGTAATGTTCAGCGCCTCCTAATGACGATGGAACACTCAAATTGCGTCGAGATTCAATACATCGACCTCCAGCCGACCTGCCTCCAAGGGGATATTGCTGCCTCAGGCTCCATACGGTCCTTCTCCTGTGATTCTAGATTTTCGAATCCGACGCGAAACTGATTGTTAATTGTTACGTTCAGGGCCTCCTAATGACGATGGATCTCTCAAATTGCGTCGCGATTCAATACATCGTCCTCCAGCCGACTTGTCTCCAAGGGTCTATTGCTGCCTCGGGCACCTTATGGACGTTCTCCTGTGAGTCTACGTTTTCTAATCCGACGCAAAACTGATAGTTAATTGTAACGTTCAGGGCCTCCTAGTTACGATGGAACACTCAAATTGCGTCGCGATCCAAAACATCGTCCTCCAGCCGACTTGCTCCAAGCGTCTATTGCTGCCTGGGGCACCTTATGATCGTTCACCTGTAAGTCTAGATTTTCGATTCCGACGCGATAATGATAGTTAATTGTAACGTTCAGGGCCTCAAAATGACGATGGAGCACTCAAATTCCGTCGCGATTCAATACATCGTCTTCCAGCGGACTTGACTCCAAGGGGATATTGCTGCTTCCGGAACCTTATGGTCCGTCTCCAGTGATTCTGGATTTTCGAATCCGACGAAAAACTTATAGTTAATTGTAACATTCAGGGCCTCCTAGTTACGATGGAAGACTAAGATTGTGTCGAGAGTCAATACATCGACCTCCAGCCGACTTGTCTACAAGGGGATTTTGCCGCCTCGGGCACCTCACCTGTGAGTCTAGATTTTCGAATCCAATGCAAAACTCATAGTTAATTGTAACGTTCAAGGCCTCCTAATTACGATGGAACACTCTAATTGCGTCGCGATTCAATACATCGTCCTCCAGCGGACTGGTCTCCAAGGGGATATTGCTGACTCGGGCTCCTTATGGTCGCTCTCCTGTGAGTCAAGATTTTGAAATCCGACCAGAAACTGATTGTTTATTGTAACGTTCAGCGCCTCCTAATGACGATGAAACACTCTAATTGTGTCGAGAGTCAATACATCTAAATCCAGCCGACTTGTCTACATGGGGATTTTGCCGCCTCGGGCTCCATGTGATCCGTCTCCTGTGAGTCTAGATTTTCGAATCCGACGCGAAATTAATTGTTAATTGTAATTTTCAGGGCCTCCTAAAGACGATGGAACACTCAAATTGCGTCGAGATTCAATACATCGTCCTTCAGCCGACTTCTCTCCAAGGGACTATTGCTGCCTCGGACACCTTATGGTCGTTCTTCTGTGAGTCTAGATTTTCGAATCCGACTCGAAACTGATAGTTAATTGTAACGTCAGGGCCTCCTAATGACGATGGGACACTCAAATTGCGTCGAGATGCAATACATCGTCCTTCAGCCGACTTGTCTCCAAGGCGATATTGCTGCCTAGGGCTCCTTATGGTCGCTCTACTGTCAGTAGATTTTCGAATCCGACGCGAAACTGGTTGTTAATTGTAACGTTCAGCGCCTCCTATTGACGATGGAACACTCAAATTGCGTCGAGATTCAATACATCGACCTCCAGCCGACGTGACTACAAGGGGATATTGCCGCCTCCTGTGAGTCTAGATTTTCGAATCAGACGCGAAACTGATAGTTAATTGTAACGTTCAGACACTCCTAATGACGATGGGACACTCAAATTGCGTCGAGATGCAATACATCGTCCTTCAGCCGACTTGTCTCCAAGAGTCAATTGCTGCCTCGGGCTCTTTATGGTCGTTCTCCTATGAGTCTAGATTTTCGAATCCGGCGCAAAACAGTTAGTTAATTGTAACGATCAGGGCCTCATAATGACGATGGAACACTCAAATTGCGTCGAGATTCAATACATCGTCTTCCAGCCGACTTGTTCCAAGGGGATATTGCTGCCTCGGGCACCGTATGGTCCTTCTTCTGTGGGTCTAGACTTTCTAATCCGACGCGAAACAGATAGTTAATTGTAACGTTCAGGGCCTCCTAATGACGATGGAGCACTCAAATTGCATCGCGATTCAATACATCGTCCTCCAGCGGACTGGTCTCCTAGGGGATATTGCTGAGTCGGGCACCTTATGGTTCGTCTCCATGAGTCTAGATTTTCGAATCCGACGAAAAACTTATAGTTAATTATAACATACATGGCCTCTTAGTTACGATGGAACGCTCAAATTGCGTCGCGATCCAATACATCGTCCTCCAGCGGACTGGTCTCCAAGGGGATACTGCTGCTTCCGGAACCTTAAGGTCCGTCTCCAGTGGGTCTAGAATTTCCAATCCGACGAAAAACTTATAGTTAATTGTAACATTCAGGGCCTCCTAGTGACGGTGGAACACTCGAATTGCTTCGCGATCCAAAACATCGTCCTACAGCCGATTTGTCTCCAAGCGTCTATTGCTGCCTGGGGCACCTTATGATCGTTCACCTGTAAGTCTAGATTTTCTAATCCGACGCGATAATGATAGTTGATTGTAACGTTCAGGGCCTCAAAATGACCATGGAGCACTCAAATTCCGTCGCGATTCAATACATCGTCTTCCAGCGGACTTGTCTCCAAGGGGATATTGCTGCTTCCGGAACCTTATGGTCCGATTCCACTGAGTCTGGATTTTCGAATCCGACGAAAAACTTATAGTTAATTGTAACATTCAGGGCGTCCTATTTACGATGGAACACTAAGATTGTGTCGAGAGTCAATACCTCGACCTCCAGCCGATTTGTCTACAAGGGGATATTGCCGCCTCGGGCACCTTATGATCGTTCACCTGTGAGTCTAGATTTTCGAATCCGATGCAAAACTCATAGTTAATTGTAACGTTCAGGGACTCCTAATTACGATGGAACACTCTAATTGCGTCGAGATTCAATATATCGTCTTCCAGCTGACTTGTTTTCATGGGGATATTGCTGCCTCGGGCTCCTTATGGTCGCTCTCCTGTGAGTCTAGATTTTCAAATCCGACACGAAACTGATTGTTAATTGTAACGTTCAGGGCCTCCTAATGACGATGGAACACTAAGATTGTGTCGAGAGTCAATACATCGACCTCCAGCCAACTTGTCTACAAGGGGATATTGCCGCCTCGGGCTCCATGTGGTCAGTCTCCTGTGAGTCTTAATTTTCGAAACCGACACAAAACTGATAGTTAATTGAAATTTTCATGGCCTCCTAAAGACGATGGAACACTCAAATTGCGTCGCGATTCAATACATCGTCCTCCAGCGGACTGGTCTCCAAGGGGATATTGCTGCTTCCGGAACCTTATGGTCCGTCTCCAGTGAGTCTATATTTTCGAATCCGACGAAAAACTTATAGTTAATTATAACATACATGGCCGCCTAGTTACGATGGAACACTCAAATTGCGTCGCGATCCAATACATCGTCCTCCAGCGGACTGGTCTCCAAGGGGATACTGCTGCTTCCGGAACCTTAAGGTCCGTCTCCAGTGAGTCTAGAATTTCCAATCCGACGAAAAACTTATAGTTCATTGTAACATTCAGGGCCTCCTAGTTACGATGGAACACTCAAATTGCGTCGCGATCCAAAACATCGTCCTCCAGCCGACTTGTCTCCAAGCGTCTATTGCTGCCTGGGGCACCTTATGATCGTTCACCTGAAAGTCTAGATTTTCGAATCCGACGCGATAATGATAGTTAATTGTAACGTTCAGGGCCTCAAAATGACGATGGAGCACTCAAATTCCGTCGCGATTCAATACATCGTCTTCCACCGGACTTGTCTCCAAGGGGATAGTGCTGCTTCTGGAACCTTATGGTCCGTCTCCAGTGAGTCTGGATTTTCGAATCCGACGAAAAACTTATAGTTAATTGTAACATTCAGGGCGTCCTATTTACGATGGAACACTAAGATTATGTCGAGAGTCAATACATCGACCTCCAGCCGATTTGTCTACAAGGGGATATTGCCGCCTCGGGCACCTTATGATCGTTCACCTGTGAGTCTAGATTCTCGAATCCGATGCGAAACTCATAGTTAATTGTAACGCTCAGGGCCTCCTAATTACGATGGAACACTCTAATTGCGTCGAGATTCAATATATCGTCTTCCAGCTGACTTGTTTTCATGGGGATTTTGCTGCCTCGCGCTCTTTATGGTCGCTCTCCTGTGAGTCTAGATTTTCAAATCCGACGCGAAACTGATTGTTAATTGTAACGTTCAGGGCCTCCTAATGACGATGGAACACTCAAATTGCGTCGCGATCCAATCCATCGTCCTCCAGCGGACTGGTCTCCAAGGGGATACTGCTGCTTCCGGAACCTTAAGGTCCGTGTCCAGTGAGTCTAGAATTTCCAATCTGACGAAAAACTTATAGTTAATTGTAACATTCAGGGCCTCCTAGTTACGATGGAACACTCTAATTGCTTCCCGATCCAAAACATCGTCCTCCAGCCGACTTGCTCCAAGCGTCCATTGATGCCTGGTGCACCTTATGATCGTTCACCTGTAAGTCTAGATTTTCTAATCCGACGCAAAACTGATTGTTAATTGTAACGTTCAGGGGCTCATAATGACGATGGAGCACTCAAATTGCGTCGAGATTCAATACATCGTCCTTCAGCCGACTTGTCTCCAAGAGGATATTGCTGCCTCGGGCACCATATGGTCCTTATCCTATGAGTCTAGATTTTCGAATCCGACGCGAAACTTATAGTTAATTGTAACGTTCAGGACCTTCTAATGACTCTGAAACACTCAAATTGCGTCGCGATCCAATATTTCGTCCATCAGCCGAATTGTCTCCAAGCGTCTATTGCTGCCTCGGGCACCTTATGGTCGTTCTCCTGTGAGTCTAGATTTTCTAATATGCCGCAAAACTGAATGTTAAATGTAACGTTCAGGGCCTCCTATTGACGATGGAACACTCAAATTGAATCGAGATCCAATACATCGTCTTCCAGCCGACTTGTATCCAAGGGGATATTACTGTTTCGGCCACCATATGATCCTTCTCCTGTGAGTAGATTTTCGAATCCGACGCTAAAATGATAGTTAATTGTAATTTTCAGCGTCTCCTAATGACGATTGAACACTCAAATTGCGTCGAATGTCAATACATCGTCCTCCAGCCGACTTGTCTCCAAGGGTCTATTCCTGCCTCGGGCACCTTATGGTCGATCTCCTGTGAGTCTACATTTTCGAATCCGACGCAAAAATGATTGTTAATTGTAATGTTCTAGGCCTCCTAATGACGATGCAACACTCAAATTGCGTCGAGATTCAACACATCGGAATCCAGCTAACTTGTCTCCAAGGGGCTGTTGCTGCCTCGGGCACCTTATGGTCGTTCTCCTCTGAGTCTAGATTTTCGAATCCGACGCAAAAATGATAGTTAATTGTAACATTCAGAGCCTCCTAATAACGATGGAACACTCAAATTGCGTCGAGATTCAATACTTCGCCATTCAGCCGATTTGTCTCCAAGGGGTATTGCTACCTCGGGCAACTTATGGTTCGTCTCCTGTGTGTCTAGATTTTCGAATCCGACGCAAAAATGATAGTAAATTGTTACGGTCAGCGCCTCCTAATGACGATGGAACACTCAATTTGCGTCGAGAGTCAATACATGGACCTCCAGCCCACTTGTCTAGAAGGGGATATGCTGCCTCGGGTTCCATGTGGTCCGTGTCCTGTAAGTCTAGATTTTCGAATCCGACGAGATACTGATAGTTAATTGTAACGTTCATGGCCTCATAATGACGATGGAGCACTCAAAATACGTCGAGATTCAATACATCGTCCTTCAGCCGACTTGTCTCCAAGGGGATAGATCTGCTTCAGGCTCCATGCGATCCTTCTCCTGTGAGTCTAGATTTTCGAATCCGACGCGAAACCGATTGTTAATTGTAACGTTAAGAGCCTCCTAATGACGATGGAACACTAAGATTGTGTCGAGAGTCAATACATCGACCTCCAGCCGACCTGCCTACAAGGGGATATTGCCGCCTGGGGCTCCTTGTGGCAGGTCTCGTGTGAGTCTAGATTTTCGAATCCGACGCAAAAATGATAGTTAATTCTAACGTTCAGGGCCTCCTAAAGACGATGGAAAACTCAAATTGCGTCGAGATTCAATACATCGACCTACACCCGGCTTGTATTCAAAAGGATATTGCTGTCTCGGGCACACTATGAACTTCTCCTGTGAAGAGATTTTCGAATCCAACGCTACAATGATAGTTAATTGTGAGGTTCAGTGCCTCCTATTGACGATGGAACACTCAAATTGCGTCGAGAGTCAATACATCGTCCTTCAGCCGACTCGTCTCCAAAGGTCTATTGCTGCCTCGGGCACCTTATGGTCGTCCTCCTCTGAGTCCAGATTTTCGAATCCGACTCAAAAACGATAGTTAATTGTAACGATCAAGGCCCCCTAATGACGATGGAACACTCAAATTGCGTCGAGATTCAATACATCGGCATCCAGCCAAGTTGTCTCCAAGGGTCTGTTGCTGCCTCGGGCACCTTATAGGCCTTCTCCTTTTAGTATAGATTTTCGAATCCGACGCATAACTGATAGTTAATTGTAACGTTCAGGGCCTCCTAATGATGATGGAACACTCAAATTGCGTCGAGATTCAATACATCGTCCTCTTGCCGGTTTGTATCCTAGGGGATATTGCTGTCGCGAGCACAATATGAACTTACCCTGTAAGTAGATTTTGGAATCCGACGCGAAAATGATGGTTAATTGTAACGTTCAGCGCCTCCTAATGACGATGGAACACTCAAATTGAATCGAGATTCAAAACATCGTCTTCCAGCCGACTTGTATCCAAGGCGATATTGCTGTATCGGGCACCATATGATCCTTCTCCTGTGAGTAGATTTTCGAATCCTACGCCAAAATGATAGTTAATTGTAACTTTCAGCGCCTCCTAATGACGATGGAACACGCAAATTGCGTCAAGATTCAATACATCGGAATCCAGCTAACTTGTCTCCAAGGGGATATCGTTGCCACGGGCACCTTATGAGGGTCTAGATTTTCGAATCCGACGAAAAACTGATTGATCATTGTAACATTCAGATCCTCCTATTGACGATGGAAACTCAAATTGCGTCGGGATCCGATACATCGTCCTCCAGGCGACTTGTCTCCAAGGGTCTATTGTTGCCTCGGGCACTATATGATCGTTCTCCAGTGAGTCTAGATTTTCGAACCCGACGCAAAACTGACAGTTAATTGTAATGTTCAGCGCCTCCTAATGACGATGGAACACTCAAATTGCGTCGAGATTCAATACATCGACCTCCAGCCGACTTGTCTCCAAGGGTCTATTGCTGCCTCGGGCACCTTATGGACGTTCTCCTGTGAGTCTACGTTTTCTAATCCGACGCAAAACTGATAGTTAATTGTAACGTTCAGGGCCTCCTAGTTACGATGGAACACTCAAATTGCGTCGCGATCCAAAACATCGTCCTCCAGCCGACTTGCTCCAAGCGTCTATTGCTGCCTGGGGCACCTTATGATCGTTCACCTGTAAGTCTAGATTTTCGATTCCGACGCGATAATGATAGTTAATTGTAACGTTCAGGGCCTCAAAATGACGATGGAGCACTCAAATTCCGTCGCGATTCAATACATCGTCTTCCAGCGGACTTGACTCCAAGGGGATATTGCTGCTTCCGGAACCTTATGGTCCGTCTCCAGTGATTCTGGATTTTCGAATCCGACGAAAAACTTATAGTTAATTGTAACACTCCTAGTTACGATGGAAGACTAAGATTGTGTCGAGAGTCAATACATCGACCTCCAGCCGACTTGTCTACAAGGGGATTTTGCCGCCTCGGGCACCTCACCTGTGAGTCTAGATTTTCGAATCCAATGCAAAACTCATAGTTAATTGTAACGTTCAAGGCCTCCTAATTACGATGGAACACTCTAATTGCGTCGCGATTCAATACATCGTCCTCCAGCGGACTGGTCTCCAAGGGGATATTGCTGTCTCGGGCTCCTTATGGTCGCTCTCCTGTGAGTCAAGATTTTGAAATCCGACCAGAAACTGATTGTTTATTGTAACGTTCAGCGCCTCCTAATGACGATGAAACACTCTAATTGTGTCGAGAGTCAATACATCTAAATCCAGCCGACTTGTCTACATGGGGATTTTGCCGCCTCGGGCTCCATGTGATCCGTCTCCTGTGAGTCTAGATTTTCGAATCCGACGCGAAATTAATTGTTAATTGTAATTTTCAGGGCCTCCTAAAGACGATGGAACACTCAAATTGCGTCGAGATTCAATACATCGTCCTTCAGCCGACTTCTCTCCAAGGGACTATTGCTGCCTCGGACACCTTATGGTCGTTCTCCTGTGAGTCTAGATTTTCGAATCCGACTCGAAACTGATAGTTAATTGTAACGTCAGGGCCTCCTAATGACGATGGGACACTCAAATTGCGTCGAGATGCAATACATCGTCCTTCAGCCGACTTGTCTCCAAGGGGATATTGCTGCCTAGGGCTCCTTATGGTCGCTCTACTGTCAGTAGATTTTCGAATCCGACGCGAAACTGGTTGTTAATTGTAACGTTCAGCGCCTCCTATTGACGATGGAACACTCAAATTGCGTCGAGATTCAATACATCGACCTCCAGCCGACGTGACTACAAGGGGATATTGCCGCCTCCTGTGAGTCTAGATTTTCGAATCAGACGCGAAACTGATAGTTAATTGTAACGTTCAGACACTCCTAATGACGATGGGACACTCAAATTGCGTCGAGATGCAATACATCGTCCTTCAGCTGACTTGTCTCCAAGAGTCAATTGCTGCCTCGGGCTCCTTATGGTCGTTCTCCTATGAGTCTAGATTTTCGAATCCGGCGCAAAACAGTTAGTTAATTGTAACGATCAGGGCCTCATAATAACGATGGAACACTCGAATTGCGTCGAGATTCAATACATCGTCTTCCAGCCGACTTGTTCCAAGGGGATATTGCTGCCTCGGGGACCGTATGGTCCTTCTTCTGTGGGTCTAGACTTTCTAATCCGACGCGAAACAGATAGTTAATTGTAACGTTCAGGGCCTCCTAATGACGATGGAGCACTCAAATTGCATCGCGATTCAATACATCGTCCTCCAGCGGACTGGTCTCCTAGGGGATATTGCTGAGTCGGGCACCTTATGGTCCGTCTCCATGAGTCTAGATTTTCGAATCCGACGAAAAACTTATAGTTAATTATAACATACATGGCCTCTTAGTTACGATGGAACGCTCAAATTGCGTCGCGATCCAATACATCGTCCTCCAGCGGACTGGTCTCCAAGGGGATACTGCTGCTTCCGGAACCTTAAGGTCCGTCTCCAGTGGGTCTAGAATTTCCAATCCGACGAAAAACTGATAGTTAATTGTAACATTCAGGGCCTCCTAGTGACGGTGGAACACTCGAATTGCTTCGCGATCCAAAACATCGTCCTACAGCCGATTTGTCTCCAAGCGTCTATCGCTGCCTGGGGCACCTTATGATCGTTCACCTGTAAGTCTAGATTTTCTAATCCGACGCGATAATGATAGTTGATTGTAACGTTCAGGGCCTCAAAATGACCATGGAGCACTCAAATTCCGTCGCGATTCAATACATCGTCTTCCAGCGGACTTGTCTCCAAGGGGATATTGCTGCTTCCGGAACCTTATGGTCCGATTCCACTGAGTCTGGATTTTCGAATCCGACGAAAAACTTATAGTTAATTGTAACATTCAGGGCGTCCTATTTACGATGGAACACTAAGATTGTGTCGAGAGTCAATACCTCGACCTCCAGCCGATTTGTCTACAAGGGGATATTGCCGCCTCGGGCACCTTATGATCGTTCACCTGTGAGTCTAGATTTTCGAATCCGATGCAAAACTCATAGTTAATTGTAACGTTCAGGGACTCCTAATTACGATGGAACACTCTAATTGCGTCGAGATTCAATATATCGTCTTCCAGCTGACTTGTTTTCATGGGGATATTGCTGCCTCGGGCTCCTTATGGTCGCTCTCCTGTGAGTCTAGATTTTCAAATCCGACACGAAACTGATTGTTAATTGTAACGTTCAGGGCCTCCTAATGACGATGGAACACTAAGATTGTGTCGAGAGTCAATACATCGACCTCCAGCCAACTTGTCTACAAGGGGATATTGCCGCCTCGGGCTCCATGTGGTCAGTCTCCTGTGAGTCTTAATTTTCGAAACCGACACGAAACTGATAGTTAATTGAAATTTTCATGGCCTCCTAAAGACGATGGAACACTCAAATTGCGTCGCGATTCAATACATCGTCCTCCAGCGGACTGGTCTCCAAGGGAATATTGCTGCTTCCGGAACCTTATGGTCCGTCTCCAGTGAGTCTATATTTTCGAATCCGACGAAAAACTTATAGTTAAATATAACATTCATGGCTTCCTAGTTACGATGGAACACTCAAATTGCGTCGCGATCCAATACATCGTCCTCCAGCGGACGGGTCTCCAAGGGGATACTGCTGCTTCCGGAACCTTAAGGTCCGTCTCCAGTGAGTCTAGAATTTCCAATCCGACGAAAAACTTATAGTTAATTGTAACATTCAGGGCCTCCTAGTTACGATGGAACACTCAAATTGCGTCGCGATCCAAAACATCGTCCTCCAGCCGACTTGTCTCCAAGCGTCTATTGCTGCCTGGGGCACCTTATGATCGTTCACCTGTAAGTCTAGATTTTTGAATCCGACGCGATAATGATAGTTAATTGTAACGTTCAGGGCCTCAAAATGACGATGGAGCACTCAAATTCCGTCGCGATTCAATACATCGTCTTCCAGCGGACTTGTCTCCAAGGGGATATTTCTGCCTCCGGAACCTTATGGTCCGTCTCCAGTGAGTCTGGATTTTCGAATCCGACGAAAAACTTATAGTTAATTGTAACACTCAGGGCGTCCTATTTACGATGGAACACTAAGATTACGTCGAGAGTTAATACATCGACCTCCAGCCGATTTGTCTACAAGGGGATATTGGCGCCTCGGGCACCTTATGATCGTTCACCTGTGAGTCTAGATTCTCGAATCCGATGCAAAACTCATAGTTAATTGTAACGCTCAGGGCCTCCTAATTACGACGGAACACTCTAATTGCGTGGAGATTCGATATATCGTCTTCCAGTTGACTTGTTTTCATGGAGATTTTGCTGCCTCGGGCTAATTATGGTCGCTCTCCTGTGAGTCTAGATTTTCAAATCCGACGCGAAACTGATTGTTAATTGTAACGTTCAGGGCCTCCTAATGACGATGGAACACTCAAATTGCGTCGCGATCCAATCCATCGTCCTCCAGCGGGCTGGTCTCCAAGGGGATACTGCTGCTTCCGGAACCTTAAGGCCCGTGTCCAGTGAGTTTAGAATTTCCAATCCGACGAAAAACTTATAGTTAATTGTAACATTCAGGGCCTCCTAGTTACGATGGAACACTCTAATTGCGTCGCGATCCAAAACATCGTCCTCCAGCCGACTTGTCTCCAAGCGTCTATTGCTGCCTGGGGCACCTTATGATCGTTCACCTGTAAGTCTAGATTTTTGAATCCGACGCGATAATGATAGTTAATTGTAACGTTCAGGGCCTCAAAATGACGATGGAGCACTCAAATTCCGTCGCGATTCAATACATCGTCTTCCAGCGGACTTGTCTCCAAGGGTATATTTCTGCCTCCGAAACCTTATGGTCCGTCTCCAGTGAGTCTGGATTTTCGAATCCGACGAAAAACTTATAGTTAATTGTAACATTCAGGGCGTCCTATTTACGATGGAACACTAAGATTACGTCGAGAGTTAATACATCGACCTCCAGCCGATTTGTCTACAAGGGGATATTGGCGCCTCGGGCACCTTATGATCGTTCACCTGTGAGTCTAGATTCTCGAATCCGATGCAAAACTCATAGTTAATTGTAACGCTCAGGGCCTCCTAATTACGATGGAACACTCTAATTGCGTCGAGATTCGATATATCGTCTTCCAGTTGATTTGTTTTCATGGAGATTTTGCTGCCTCGGGCTACTTATGGTCGCTCTCCTGTGAGTCTAGATTTTCAAATCCGACGCGAAACTGATTGTTAATTGTAACGTTCAGGGCCTCCTAATGACGATGGAACACTCAAATTGCGTCGCGATCCAATCCATCGTCCTCCAGCGGGCTGGTCTCCAAGGGGATACTGCTGCTTCCGGAACCTTAAGCCCCGTGTCCAGTGAGTTTAGAATTTCCAATCCGACGAAAAACTTATAGTTAATTGTAACATTCAGGGCCTCCTAGTTACGATGGAACACTCAAATTGCGTCGCGATCCAAAACATCGTCCTCCAGCCGACTTGTCTCCAAGCGTCTATTGCTGCCTGGTGCACCTTATGATCGTTCACCTGTAAGTCTAGAATTTCGAATCAGACGCGATAATGACAGTTAATTGTAACGTTCAGGGCCTAATAATGACAATGGAGCACTCAAATTGCGTCAAGATTCAATACATCGTCCTTCAGCTGACTTGTCTCCAAGGGGATATTGCTGCCTCGGGCACCATACGGTCCTTCTCCTATAAGTCAAGATTTTCGAATCCGATGCAAAACTCATAGTTAATTGTAACGTACAGGGCCTCCTAATTACGATGGAACACTCTAATTGCGTCGAGATTCAATATATCGTCTTCCAGCTGACTTGTTTTCATTGGGATATTGCTGCCTCACCTGTGAGTCTAGATTTTCAAATCCGACGCGAAACTGATTGTTAATTGTAACGTTCAATGCCTCCAAATGTCGATGGAACACTAAGATTGTGTCGAGAGTCAATACATCGACCTCCAGCCGACTTGTCTACAACGGGATATTGCCGCCTCGGGCTCCATGTGGTCCGTCTCCTGTGAGTCTAGATTTTCGAATCCGACGCGAAACTGATAGTTAATTGTAATGTTCAGGGCCTCCAAAAGACGATGGAACACTCAAATTGCGTCAATATTCAATACATCGGCCTCCAGCCAACTTGTCTCCAAGGGTCTGTTGCTGCCTCGGGCACCTTATAGTCGTTCTCCTGTGAGTCTAGATTTTCGAATCCGACGCATAACTGATAGTTAATTGTAACGTTCAAGGTCTCCTAATGACGATGGAGCACTCAAAATGCGTCGCAATTCAATACATCGTCCTCCAGCGGCCTGGTCTCCAAGGGGATATTGCTGCTTCAGGAACCTTATGGTCCGTCTCCAGTGAGTCTAGATTTTCGAATCCGACGAAAAACTTATAGTTAATTGTAACGTTCAGGGCCTCCTAAAGACGATGGAACACTCAAATTTCGTCGAGATTGAATAGATCGTCCTTCAGGCGACTTGTCTCCAAGGGTCTATTGCTGCCTCGGGCACCTTATGGTCGTTCTCCTGTGAGTCTAGATTTTCAAATCCGACGCGAAACTGAAAGTTAATTGTAATGTTCAGCGCCTCCTAATGACGATGGAACACTCAAACTGCCTCGAGATTCAATACATCGTCCTCCATCCGACCTGAATCCAAGGTGATATTGCTGTCACAAGTACAATATGAAATTCTCCTGTGAGTAGATTTTCAAATCCGACGCTAAAATGATAGTTAATTGTAACGTTCAGCGCCGCTTAATGACGAAGGAACACTCAAATTGCGTCGAGATTGAATACATCGTCCTTCAGCCGACTTATCTCCAAGGGGATATTGCTGCCTCGGGGACCATACGGTCCTTCTCATGTAAGTTTAGATTTTAGAATCCGACGCGAAACTGATAGTTAATTGTACCGATCAGGGCCTCGTAATGACGTTGGAGCAATCAAAATTGCGTCGCGATTCAATACATCGTCCTCCAGCGGACTGGTCTCCAAGGGGATATTGCTGCTTCCGGAACCTTATGCTCCGTCTCCAGTGAGTCTACATTTTTGAATCCGACGAAAAACTTATAGTTAATTATAACATACATGGACTCCTGGTTACGATAGAGGACTCAAATTGCGTCGCGATCCAATACATCGTCGTCCAGCCGACTTGTCTCCAAGCGTCTATTGCTGCCTGGGGCAGTGAGTCTAGATATTCGAATTCGATGCAAAACTCATAGTTAATTGTAACATTCAGGGCCTCCTAATAACGATGGAAAACACAAATTGTGTCGAGATTCAATTTATCGTCTTCCAGCCGACTTGTCTCCTTGGCGATATTGCTGTCTCGGGCTCCTTATGGTCTCTCTGTTGTGAGTCAAGATTTTGAAATCCGACCAGAAACTGATTGTTTATTGTAACGTTCAGCGCCTCCTAATGACGATGAAACACTCTAATTGTGTCGAGAGTCAATACATCTACCTCCAGCCGACTTGTCTACATGGGGATTTTGCCGCCTCGGGCTCCATGTGGTCCGTCTCGTGTGAGTCTAGATTTTCGAATCCGACGCGAAATTAATTGTTAATTGTAACTTTCAGGGCCTCCTAAAGACGATGGAACTCTCAAATTGCGTCGAGATTCAATTCATCGTCCTTCAGCCGACTTCTCTCCAAGGGACTATTGCTGCCTCGGACACCTTATGGTCGTTCTCCTGTGAGTCTAGATTTTCGAATCCGACTCGAAACTGATAGTTAATTGTAACGTCAGGGCCTCCTAATGACGATGGAAAACACAAATTGCGTCGGGATTCAATACATCATCCTTCAGCCGACTAGTCTCCAAGGGTCTGTTGCTGCCTCGGGCACCTTATGGTCGTTCTCCTGTGAGTCTACGTTTTCTAATCCGACGCAAAACTGATTGTTAATTGTAACGATCAGGGCCTCATAATGACGATGGAACACTCAAATTGCGTCGAGATTCAATACATCGTCTTCCAGCCGACTTGTTCCAAGGGGATATTGCTGCCTCGGGCACCGTATGGTCCTTCTTCTGTGGGTCTAGATTTTCTAATCCGACGCGAAACTGATAGTTAATTGTAACGTTCAGGGCCTCCTAATGACGATGGAGCACTCAAATTGCGTCGCGATTCAATACATCTTCCTCCAGCGGACTGGTCTCCTAGGGGATATTGCTGAGTCGGGCACCTTATGGTCCGTCTCCAGTGAGTCTAGATTTTCGAATCCGACGAAAAACTTATGGTTAATTGTAACATTCAGGGCCTCCTAGTTACGGTGGAACACTCAAATTGCTTCGCGATCCAAAACATCGTCCTCCAGCCGATTTGTCTCCAAGCGTCTATTGCTGCCTGGGGCACCTTATGATCGTTCACCTGTAAGTCTAGATTTTCTAATCCGACACGATAATGATAGTTGATTGTAACGTTCAGGGCCTAAAAATGACGATGGAGCACTCAAATTCCGTCGCGATTCAATACATCGTCTTCCAGCGGACTTGTCTCCAAGGGGATATTGCTGCTTCCGGAACCTTATGGTCCGATTCCACTGAGTCTGGATTTTCGAATCCGACGAAAAACTTATAGTTAATTGTAACATTCAGGGCGTCCTATTTACGATGGAACACTAAGATTGTGTCGAGAGTCAATACATCGACCTCCAGCCGATTTGTCTACAAGGGGATATTGCCGCCTCGGGCACCTTATGATCGTTCACCTGTGAGTCTAGATTTTCGAATACGATGCAAAACTCATAGTCAATTGTAACGTTCAGGGCCTCCTAATTACGATGGAACACTCTAATTGCGTCGAGATTCAATACATCGTCCTCCAGCGGACTGGTCTCCAAGGGGATATTGCTGCGTCCGGAACCTTATGGTCCGTCTCCAGTGAGTCTATATTTTCGAATCCGACGAAAAACTTATAGTTAATTATAACATACATGGCCTCCTAGTTACGATGGAACACTCAAATTGCGTCGCGATCCAATCCATCGTCCTCCAGCGGACTGGTCTCCAAGGGGATACTGCTGCTTCCGGAACCTTAAGGTCCGTGTCCAGTGAGTCTAGAATTTCCAATCCGACGAAAAACTTATAGTTAATTGTAACATTCAGGGCGTCTTATTTACGATGGAACACTAAGATTGTGTCGAGAGTCAATACATCGACCTGCAGCCGATTTGTCTACAAGGGGATATTGCCGCCTCGGGCACCTTATGATCGTTCACCTGTGATTCTAGATTTTCGAATCCGATGCAAAACTCATAGTTAATTGTAACGTTAAGGGCCTCCTAAAGACGTTGGAGCACTCAAAATACGTCGCGATTCAATACATCGTCCTCCAGCGGCCTGGTATCCAAGGGGATATTGCTGCTTCCGGAACCTTATGGTCCGTCTCCAGTGAGTCTAGATTTTCGAATTCGACGAAAAACTTATAGTTAATTGTAACGTTCAAGGCCTCCTAAAGACGATGGAACACTCAAATTGCGTCGAGATTCAATACATCGTCCTTCAGCCGACTTGTCTCCAAGGGGATATTGCTGCCTCGGGCTCCATGTGGTCCGTCTCCCGTGAGTCTAGATTTTCGAATCCGATGCAAAACTCATAGTTAATTGTAACGTTCAGGGCCTCCTAATAACGATGGAGCACTCAAATTGCGTCGAGATTCAATACATCGTCTTCAAGCCGACTTGTCTCCATGGGGATATTGCTGCCTCGGGCTCCTTATGGTCGCTCTCCTGTGAGTCTA
Organism: Schistocerca piceifrons; assembly: GCF_021461385.2. Taxonomy (NCBI): domain Eukaryota; kingdom Metazoa; phylum Arthropoda; class Insecta; order Orthoptera; family Acrididae; genus Schistocerca; species Schistocerca piceifrons. Next base: position 2,487,803 of record NC_060146.1, on the reverse strand, counting down.
GATTTTCAAATCCGACGCGAAACTGATTGTTAATTGTAATGTTCAGCGCCTCCTAATGACGGTGGAACACTCAAACTGCGTCGAGATTCAATACATCGTCCTCCATCCGACCTGTATCCAAGGGGATATTGCTGCCTCGGGCACCATACGGTTCTTCTCCTGTATGTTTAGATTTTCGAATCCGACGCGAAACTGATTGTTAATTATACCGATCAGGGCCTCGTAATGACGCTGGAGCACTCAAATTGCGTCGCGATTCAATACATCGTCCTCCAGCGGACTGGTCTCCAAGGGGATATTGCTGCTTCCGGAGCTTTATGGTCCGTCTCCAGTGAGTCTACATTTTTGAATCCGACGAAAAACTTATAGTTAATTATAACATACATGGCCTCCTGGTTACGATGGAGCACTCAAATTGCGACGCGATCCAATACATCGTCGTCCAGCCGACATGTCTCCAAGTGTCTAATGCTGCCTGGGGCTCCTTATGATCGTTCTCCTGTGAGTCTAGATATTCGAATTCGATGCAAAACTCATAGTTAATTGTAACATTCAGGGCCTCCTAATAACGATGGAAAACACCAATTGCGTCGAGATTCAATATATCGTCTTCTAGCCGACTTGTCTCCATGGCGATATTGCTGTCTTGGGCTTCTTATGGTCGCTCTCCTGTGAGTCTAGATTTTCAAATCCGACCAGAAACTGATTGTTAATTGTAACGTTCAGCGCCTCCTAATGACGATGAAACACTCTAATTGTACCGAGAGTCAATACATCTACCTCCAGCCGACTTGTCTCCATGGGGATATTGCTGCCTCGGGCTCCTTATGGTCGCTCTCCTGTGAGTCTAGATTTTCGAATCCGACGCGAAATTAATTGTTAATTGTAACTTTCAGGGCCTCCTAAAGACGATGGAACACTCAAATTGCGTCGAGATTCAATACATCGTCCTTCAGCCGACTTCTCTCCAGGGGTCTATTGCTGCCTCGGACACCTTATGGTCGTTCTCCTGTGAGTCTAGATTTTCGAATCCGACTCTAAACTGATAGTTAATTGTAACGTCAGGGCCTCCTAATGACGATGGAAAACACAAATTGCGTCGAGATTCAATACATCATCCTTGAGCCGACTAGTCTCCAAGGGTCTATTGCTGCCTCGGGCACCTTATGGTCGTTCTCCTATGAGTCTAGATTTTCGAATCCGGCGCAAAACAGTTAGTTAATTGTAAAGATCTGGGCCTCATAATGACGATGGAACACTCAAATTGCGTCGAGATTCAATACATCGTCTTCCAGCCGACTTGTTCCTAGGGGGTATTGCTGCCTCGGGCACCGTATGGTCCTTCTCCTGTGAGTCTAGACTTTCGAATCCGACGCGAAACTGATAGTTAATTGTTTCGTTCAGGGCCTCCTAATGACGATGGAGCACTCAAATTGCGTCGCGATTCAATACATCGTCCTCCAGCGGACTGGTCTCCTAGGGGATATTGCTGAGTCGGGCACCTAATGGTCCGTCTCCAGTGAGTCTAGATTTTCGAATCCGACGAAAAACTGATAGTTCATTGTAACATTCAGGGCTCCTAATGACGATGGATATTTCAAATTGCCTCGAGAGTCAATACATCGTTTTCCAGCCGACTTGTCTGAAGGGTCTATTGCTGCCTCGGGCACCTTATGTTCGTTCTCCTGAGTTCTAGATTTTCGAATCCGACGCAAAAATGATAGTTAATTGTAACATTCAGGGCCTTCTAATGACGATGGAACACTCAAATTGCGTCGAGATTCAATACATCGGCATTCTGACGATTTGTCTACAAGGGTCTATTGCTGCCTCGGGCACCTTATAGTCGTTCCCCTGTGAGTCTAGATTTTAGAATCCGACGAAAAACTGATAGTTAATTGTTATGTTCCGGGCCTCCTATCGACGATGGATCACTCAAATTGCGTCGAGATTCAATACATCGCCCTCCAGCCGACTTGCCTTGAAGGGGATATTGCTGCCTCGGACACCATATGGTCCTTTACCTGTGAGTCTAGAATTTTGAATCCGACGCAAAAATGGTAGTTAATTGCAACTTTCAGCACCTCCTAATGACGATGGAACACTCAAATTGCATCGAGATTCACTACATCGTCCTCCTGCCGACTTGTCTCCAGAAGGATATCGCTGCCTCGGGCACCACATGGTTCGTCTCCGGTGATTCTACGTATTCGAATGCGACACAAAACTGATAGTTAATTGTAACGTTCAGCGCCTCCTACTGACGATGGAACACTCAAATTGCGTCGAGATTCAATATATCGTCCTTCAGCCGACTAGTCTCCAAGGGTATATTGCTGCCTCTGGCACCTTATGGTCGTTCTCCTGTGAGTCTAGATTTACTAATGCGATGCAAAACTGATTGTTAATTGTAACGTTCAGGGCCTCCTAATGACGATGGAACACTCAAATTGCGTCGAGAGTGAATACATCGTCCTCCAGCCGACTTGTCTCCAAAGGTCTATTGCTGCCTCGGGCACCTTATGGTCGTTCTCCTGTGAGTCTAGATTTTCATATCCGACGCATATCTGATAGTTAATTGTAACGTTCAGGGTCTCCTATAGACGATGGAGCACTCAAAATGCGTCGCGATTCAACACATCGTCTTCCAGCAGCCTGGTCTCCAAGGGGATATTGCTGCTTCCGGAACCTTATGGTCCGTCTCCAGTGAGTCTAGATTTCGAATCCGAAGAAAAACTTATAGTCAATTGGAAAGTTCAGGGCCTCCTAAAGACGATGGAACACTGAAATTGCGTCGAGATTCTATACATCGTCCTTCAGCCGACTTGTCTCCAAGGCTCCATTGCTGCCTCGGGCACCTTATGATCATTCTCCTGTGAGTCTAGATTTTCGAATCCGACGCTAAACTGATAGTTAATTCTAACGTACAGGGCCTCCTAATGACGATGGAACACTCAAACTGCGTCGGGATCCGATACATCGTTTTCCAGGCGACTTGTCTCCAAGGGTCTATTGCTGCCTCGGGCACTATATGATCGTTCTCCTGTGAGTCTAAATTTTCTAATCCGACGCAAAACTGATTGTTAATTGTAACGTTCAGGGCCTCAAAATGACGATGGAACACTCAAATTGCGTCGAGAGTCAATACATCGTCCTCCAGCGGACTGGTCTCCAAGGGGATATTGCTGCCTAGGGCTCCTTATGGCCGCTCTACTGTGAGTAGATTTTCGAATCCGACGCGAAACTGATTGTTAATTGTAACGTTCAGCGCCTCCTATTGACGATGGAACACTCAAATTGCGTCGAGATTCAATACATCGACCTCCAGCCGACTTGACTACAAGGGGATATTGCCGCCTCGGGCTCAATGTGGTCCGTCTCCTGTGACTCTAGATTTTCGAATTAGACGCGAAACTGATAGTTAATTGTAACGATCAGGGCATTCTAATGACGATGGAACACTCAAATTGCGTCGAGATTCAATACATCGTCCTTCAGCCGACTTGTCTCCAAGGGGATATTGCTGCCTCGAGCACCATACGGTCCTTCTCCTGTAAGTTTAGATTTTCGAATCCGACGCGAAACTGATTGTTAATTGTAACGACCAGGGCCTCCTAATGACGATGGAACACTCAAATTGCGTCGCGATCCAATACATCGTCTTCCAGCGGACTGGTCTCCAAGGGGATACTGCTGCTTCCGGAACCTTATGGTCCGTCTCCAGTGAGTCTAGAATTTCCAATCCGACGAAAAACTTATAGTTAATTGTAACATTCAGGGCCTCCTAGTTACGATGGAACACTCAAATTGCGTCGCGATCCAAAACATCGACCTCCAGCCGACTTGTCTCCAAGCGTCTATTGCTGCCTGGGGCACCTTATCATCGTTCACCTGTAAGTCTAGATTTTCGAATCCGACGCGATAATTATAGTTAATTGTAACGTTCAGGGCCTCAAAATGACGATGGAGCACTCAAATTCCGTCGCGATTCGATACAATGTCTTCCAGCGGACTTGTCTCCAAGGGGATATTGCTGCTTCCGGAACCTTATGGTCCGTCTCCAGTGAGTCTAGATTTTCGAATCCGACGAAAAGCTTATAGTTAATTGTAACGTTCAGGGCCTCCTAAAGACGATGGAACACTCAAATTGCGTCGAGATTCAATACATCGTCCTTCAGCCGACTTGTCTCTAAGGGGATATTGCCGCCTCGGGCTCCATGTGGTCCGTCTCCCGTGAGTCTAGATTTTCGAATCCGATGCAAAACTCATAGTTAATTGTAACGTTCAGGGCCTCCTAAAAACGATGGAGCACTCAAATTGCGTCGACATTCAATACATCGTCTTCAAGCCGACTTGTCTCCATGGGGATATTGCTGCCTCGGGCTCCTTATGGTCGCTCTCCTGTGAGTCTAGATTTTCAAATCCGACGCGAAACTGAAAGTTAATTGTAATGTTCAGCGCCTCCTAATGACGATGGAACACTAAAACTGCGTCGAGATTCAATACATCGTCCTCCATCCGACCTGAATCCAAGGTGATATTGCTGTCACGAGCACAATATCAAATTCTCCTGTGAGTAGATTTTCGAATCCGACGCTAAAATGATAGTTAATTGTAACGTTCAGCGCCGCTTAATGACGAAGGAACACTCAAATTGCGTCGAGATTCAATACATCGTCCTTCAGCCGACTTGTCTCCAAGGGGATATTGCTGCCTCGGGCACCATACGGTCCTTCTGCTGTAAGTTTAGATTGTCGAATCCGACGCGAAACTGATAGTTAATTGTACCGATCAGGGCCTCGTAATGACGCTGGAGCACTCAAATTGCGACGCGATTCAATATATCGTCCTCCAGCGGACTGGTCTCCAAGGGGATATTGCTGCTTGCGGAACCTTATGCTCCGTCTCCAGTGAGTCTACAATTTTGAATCCGACGAAAAACTTATTAATTGTAACTTTCAGGGCCTCCTAAAGACGATGGAACACTCAAATTGCGTCGAGATTCAATACATCGTCCTTCAGACGAATTCTCTCCAAGGGACTATTGCTGCCTCGGACACCTTATGGTCGTTCTCCTGTGAGTCTAGAATTTCGAATCCGACGCGAAACTGGTTGTTAATTGTAACGTTCAGCGCCTCCTATTGACGATGGAACACTCAAATTGCGTCGAGATTCAATACGTCGACCTCCAGCCGACGTGACCACAAGGGGATATTGCCGCCTCGGGCTCCATGTGGTCCGTCTCCTGTGAGTGTAGATTTTCGAATCAGACGCGAAACTGATAGTTAATTGTAACGTTCAGGGACTCCTAATGACGATGGGACACTCAAATTGCGTCGAGATGCAATACATCGTCCTTCAGCCGACTTGTCTCGAAGAGTCAATTGCTGCCGCGGGCTCCTTATGGTCGTTCTCCTTTGAGTTTAGATTTTCGAATCCGGCGCAAAACAGTTAGTTAATTGTAACGATCAGGGCCTCATAATGACGATGGAACACTCAAATTGCGTCGAGATTCAATACATAGTCTTCCAGCCGACTTGTTCCAAGGGGACATTGCTGCCTCGGGCACCGTATGGTCCTTCTTCTGTGGGTCTAGACTTTCTAATCCGACGCGAAACTGATAGTTAATTGTAACGTTCAGGGCCTCCTAATGACGATGGAACACTCAAATTGCGTCGCGATTCAATACATCGACCTCCAGCGGACTGGTCTCCTAGGGGATATTGCTGAGTCGGGCACCTTAGGGTCCGTCTCCAGTGAGTCTAGATTTTATAATCCGACGAAAAACTGATAGTTAATTGTAACATTAAGGGCCTCCTAATGACGATGGATAATTCAAATTGCCTCGAGAGTCAGTACATCGTTTTCCAGCCGACTTGTCTGAAGGGTCTATTGCTGCCTCGGGCACCTTATGTTCGTTCTCCTGAGTGTCTAGATTTTCGAATCTGACGCAAAAATGATAGTTAATTGTAACGTTCAGGGCCTTCTAATGCCGATGGAACACTCAAATTGCGTCGAGATTCAATACATCGTCCTTCAGCCGACTTGTCTCCAAGGGGATATTGCTGCCTCGGGCACCATACGGTCCTTCTCCTGTAAGTTTAGATTTTCGAATCCGACGCGATAATGATAGTTGATTGTAACGTTCAGGGCCTCAAAATGACGATGGAGCACTCAAATTCCGTCGCGATTCAATACATCGTCTTCCAGCGAACTTGTCTAAAAGGGGATATTGCTGCTTCCGGAACCTTATGGTCCGATTCCACTGAGTATGGATTTTCGAATCCGACGAAAAACTTATAGTTAATTGTAACATTCAGGGCGTCCTATTTACGATGGGACACTAAGATTGTGTCGAGGGTCAATAGATCGACCTCCAGCCGACTTGTCTACAAGGGGATATTGCCGCCTCGGGCTCTATGTGGTCCGTCTCCTGTGAGTCTAGATTTTCGAATCCGACGCGAAACTGATAGTTAATTAAAATTTTCATGGCCTCCTAATGACGATGGAACACTCAAATTGCGTCGCGATTCAATACATCGTCCTCCAGCGGACTGGTCTCCAAGGGGATATTGCTGCTTCCGGACCTTATGGTCCGTCTCTAGTGAGTCTAGATTTTCGAATCCGACGAAAAACTTATAGTTAATTGTAACATTCAGGTCCTCCTAGTTACGATGATTGCGTCGAGAGTCAATACATCGTCCTCCAGCCGATTTGTCTCCAAAGGTCTATTGCTGCTTCGGGCACCTTATGGTCGTTCTCCTGTGAGTCTAGATCTTCGAATCCGACGCATACCTGATAGTTAATTGTAACGTTCAGGGTCTCCTAATGACGATGGAGCACTCAAAATACGTCGCGATTCAATACATCGTCCTCCAGCGGCCTGGTCTCCAAGGGGATATTGCTGCTTCCGGAACATTATGGTCCGTCTCCAGTGAGTCTAGATTTTCGAATCCGACGAAAAACTTATAGTTAATTGTAACGTTCAGGACCTCCTAAAGACGATGGAACACTCAAATTGCGTCGAGATTCAATACATCGTCCTTCAGCCGACTTGTCTCCAAGGGGATATTGCTGCGTCGGGCTCCATGTGGTCCGTCTCCCGTGAGTCTAGATTTTCGAATCCGATGCAAAACTCATAGTTAATAGTAACGTTCAGGGCCTCCTAATAACGATGGAGCACTCAAATTGCGTCGAGATTCAATACATCGTCTTCAAGCCGACTTGTCTCCATGGGGATATTGCTGCCTCGGGCTCCTTATGGTCGCTCTCCTGTGAGTCTAGATTTTCAAATCCGACGCGAAACTGATTGTTAATTGTAATGTTCAGCGCCTCCTAATGACGATGGAACACTCATACTGCGTCGAGATTCAATACATCGTCCTCCATCCGACCTGTATCCAAGGGGATATTGCTGTCACGAGCACCATATGAAATTCTCCTGTGAGTAGATTTTCGAATCCGACGCTAAAATGATAGTTAATTGTAACGTTCAGCGCCGCTTAATGACGAAGGAACACTCAAATTGCGTCAAGATTAAATACATCGTCCTTCAGCCGACTTGTCTCCAAGGGGATATTGCTGCCTCGGGCACCATACGGTCCTTCTCCTGTAAGTTTAGATTTTTGAATCCGACGCCAAACTGATAGTTAATTATACCGATCAGGGCCTCGTAATGACGCTGGAGCACTCAAATTGCGTCGTGATTCAATATATCGTCTTCTAGCCGACTTGTCTCCATGGCGATATTGCTGTCTCGGGCTTCTTATGGTCGCTCTCCTGTGAGTCTAGATTTTCAAATCCGACCAGAAACTGATTGTTAATTGTAACGTTCAGCGCCTTCTAATGACGATGAAACACTCTAATTGTGTCGAGATTCAATACATCGTCTTTCAGCCGACTTCTCTCCAAGGGTCTATTGCTGCCTCGGACACCTTATGGTCGTTCTCCTGTGAGTCTAGATTTTCGAATCCGACTCGAAACTGATAGTTAATTGTAACGTCAGGGCGATGATGGAAAACACAAATTGCGTCGAGATTCAATACATCATCCTTCAGCCGACTAGTCTCCAAGGGTCTATTGCTGCCTCGGGCACCTTATGGTCGTTCTCCTGTGAGTCTAAATTTTCTAATCCGACGCAAAACTGATTGTTAATTGTAACGTTCAGGGCCTGAAAATGACGATGGAACACTCAAATTGCGTCGAGAGTCAATACATCATCCTCCAGCGGACTGGTCTCCAAGGGGATATTGCTGCCTAGAGCTCCTTATGGCCGCTCTACTGTGAGTAGATTTTCGAATCCGACCCGAAACTGATTGTTAATTGTAACGTTCAGGGACTCCTAATGACGATGGGACACTCAAATTGCGTCGAGATGCAATACATCGTCCTTCAGCCGACTTGTCTCGAAGAGTCAATTGCTGCCGCGGGCTCCTTATGGTCGTTCTCCTATGAGTTTAGATTTTCGAATCCGGCGCAAAACAGTTAGTTAATTGTAACGTTCAGGGCCTCCTAATGACGATGGAGCACTCAAATTGCGTCGTGATTCAATACATCGACCTCCAGCGGACTGGTCTCCTAGGGGATATTGCTGAGTCCGGCACCTTAGGGTCCGTCTCCAGTGAGTCTAGATTTTATAATCCGACGAAAAACTGATAGTTAATTGTAACATTAAGGGCCTCCTAATGACGATGGATAATTCAAATTGCCTCGAGAGTCAGTACATCGTTTTCCAGCCGACTTGTCTGAAGGGTCTATTGCTGCCTCGGGCACCTAATGTTCGTTCTCCTGAGTGTCTAGATTTTCGAATCTGACGCAAAAATGATAGTTAATTGTAACGTTCAGGGCCTTCTAATGCCGATGGAACACTCAAATTGCGTCGAGATTCAATACATCGTCCTTCAGCCGACTTGTCTCCAAGGGGATATTGCTGCCTCGGGCACCATACGGTCCTTCTCCTGTAAGTTTAGATTTTCGAATCCGACGCGAAACTGATAGTTAATTGTACCGTTCAGGGCCTCCTAATGACGCTGGAGCACTCAAATTGCGTCGCGATCCACTACATCGTCCTCCAGCGGACTGGTCTCCAAGGAGATACTGCTGCTTCCGGAACCTTAAGGTCCGTCTCCAGTGGGTCTAGAATTTCCAATCCGACGAAAAACTTATAGTTAATTGTAACATTCAGGGCCTCCTAGTTACGGTGGAACACTCAAATTGCTTCGCGATCCAAAACATCGCCCTCCAGCCGATTTGTCTCCAAGCGTCTATTGCTGCCTGGGGCACCTCTTGATCGTTCACCTGTAAGTCTAGATTTTCTAATCCGACGCGATAATGATAGTTGATTGTAACGTTCAGGGCCTCAAAATGACGATGGAGCACTCAAATTCCGTCGCGATTCAATACATCGTCTTCCAGCGGACTTGTCTCCAAGGGGATATTGCTGCTTCCGGAACCTTATGGTCCGATTCCACTGAGTCTGGATTTTCGAATCCGACGAAAAACTTATAGTTAATTGTAACATTCAGGGCGTCCTATTTACGATGGAACACTAAGATTGTGTCGAGGGTCAATAGATCGACCTCCAGCCGACTTGTCTACAAGGGGATATTGCCGCCTCGGGCTCTATGTGGTCCGTCTCCTGTGAGTCTAGATTTTCGAATCCGACGCGAAACTGATAGTTAATTAAAATTTTCATGGCCTCCTAATGACGATGGAACACTCAAATTGCGTCGCGATTCAATACATCGTCCTCCTGCGGACTGGTCTCCAAGGGGATATTGCTGCTTCCGGACCTTATGGTCCGTCTCTAGTGAGTCTAGATTTTCGAATCCGACGAAAAACTTATAGTTAATTGTAACATTCAGGTCCTCCTAGTTACGATGATTGCGTCGAGAGTCAATACATCGCCCTCCAGCCGATTTGTCTCCAAAGGTCTATTGCTGCTTCGGGCACCTTATGGTCGTTCTCCTGTGAGTCTAGATCTTCGAATCCGACGCATACCTGATAGTTAATTGTAACGTTCAGGGTCTCCTAATGACGATGGAGCACTCAAAATACGTCGCGATTCAATACATCGTCCTCCAGCGGCCTGGTCTCCAAGGGGATATTGCTGCTTCCGGAACATTATGGTCCGTCTCCAGTGAGTCTAGATTTTCGAATCCGACGAAAAACTTATAGTTAATTGTAACGTTCAGGACCTCCTAAAGACGATGGAACACTCAAATTGCGTCGAGATTCAATACATCGTCCTTCAGCCGACTTGTCTCCATGTGGTCCGTCTCCTGTGAGTCTAGATTTTCGAATCCGATGCAAAACTCATAGTTAATAGTAACGTTCAGGGCCTCCTAATAACGATGGAGCACTCAAATTGCGTCGAGATTCAATACATCGTCTTCAAGCCGACTTGTCTCCATGGGGATATTGCTGCCTCGGGCTCCTTATGGTCGCTCTCCTGTGAGTCTAGATTTTCAAATCCGACGCGAAACTGATTGTTAATTGTAATGTTCAGCGCCTCCTAATGACGATGGAACACTCATACTGCGTCGAGATTCAATACATCGTCCTCCATCCGACCTGTATCCAAGGGGATATTGCTGTCACGAGCACCACATGAAATTCTCCTGTGAGTAGATTTTCGAATCCGACGCTAAAATGATAGTTAATTGTAACGTTCAGCGCCGCTTAATGACGAAGGAACACTCAAATTGCGTCAAGATTAAATACATCGTCCTTCAGCCGACTTGTCTCCAAGGGGATATTGCTGCCTCGGGCACCATACGGTCCTTCTCCTGTAAGTTTAGATTTTTGAATCCGACGCGAAACTGATAGTTAATTATACCGATCAGGGCCTCGTAATGACGCTGGAGCACTCAAATTGCGTCGTGATTCAATATATCGTCTTCTAGCCGACTTGTCTCCATGGCGATATTGCTGTCTCGGGCTTCTTATGGTCGCTCTCCTGTGAGTCTAGATTTTCAAATCCGACCAGAAACTGATTGTTAATTGTAACGTTCAGCGCCTTCTAATGACGATGAAACACTCTAATTGTGTCGAGATTCAATACATCGTCTTTCAGCCGACTTCTCTCCAAGGGTCTATTGCTGCCTCGGACACCTTATGGTCGTTCTCCTGTGAGTCTAGATTTTCGAATCCGACTCGAAACTGATAGTTAATTGTAACGTCAGGGCGATGATGGAAAACACAAATTGCGTCGAGATTCAATACATCATCCTTCAGCCGACTAGTCTCCAAGGGTCTATTGCTGCCTCGGGCACCTTATGGTCGTTCTCCTGTGAGTCTAAATTTTCTAATCCGACGCAAAACTGATTGTTAATTGTAACGTTCAGGGCCTGAAAATGACGATGGAACACTCAAATTGCGTCGAGAGTCAATACATCATCCTCCAGCGGACTGGTCTCCAAGGGGATATTGCTGCCTAGGGCTCCTTATGGCCGCTCTACTGTGAGTAGATTTTCGAATCCGACCCGAAACTGATTGTTAATTGTAACGTTCAGCGCCTCCTATTGACGATGGAATACTCAAATTGCGTCGAGATTCAATACATCGACCTCCAGCCGACTTGACTACAAGGGGATATTGCCGCCTCGGGCTCCATGTGGTCCGTCTCCTGTAGGTCTAGAGTTTCGAATCAGACGCAAAACTGATAGTTAATTGTAACGTTCAGGGCCTCATAATGACGACGGAACACTCAAATTGCGTCGAGATTCAATACATCGTCTTCCAGCCGACTTGTTCCTAGGGGGTATTGCTGCCTTGGGCACCGTATGGTCCCTCTCCTGTGAGTCTAGACTTTCGAATCCGATGCGAAACTGATAGTTAATTGTATCGTTCAGGGCCTCCTAATGACGATGGAGCACTCAAAATGCGTCGCGATTCAATACGTCGTCCTCCAGCGGACTGGTCTCCTAGGGGATATTGCTGAGTCGGGCAGCTTATGGTCCGTCTCCAGTGAGTCTAGATTTTCGAATCCGACGAAAAACTGATAGTTAATTGTAACATTCAGGGCCTCCTAATGACGATGGATCATTCAAATTGCGTCGAGATTCAATACATCGGCATTCAGACGATTTGTCTACAAGGGTCTATTGCTGCCTCGGGCACCTTATAGTCGTTCCCCTGTGAGTCTAGATTTTAGAATCCGACGAAAAACTGATAGTTAATTGTTATGTTCCGGGCCTCCTATCGACGATGGACCACTCAAATTGCGTCGAGATTCAGCCGACTTGCCTTGAAGGGGATATTGCTGCCTCGGGCACCATATGGTCCTTTACCTGTGAGTCTAGAATTTTGAATCCGACGCAAAAATGGTAGTTAATTGCAACGTTCAGCACCTCCTAATGACGATGGAACACTCAAATTGCGTCGAGATTCACTACATCGTCCTCCTGCCGACTTGTCTCCAGAGGGATATCGCTGCCTCGGGCACCACATGGTTCGTCTACGGTGATTCTACGTATTCGAATGCGACGCAAAACTGATAGTTAATTGTAACGTTCAGCGCCTCCTACTGACGATGGAACACTCAAATTGCGTCGAGATTCAATATATCGTCCTTCAGCCGACTAGTCTCCAAGGGTTTATTGGTGCCTCGTTCTCCTGTGAGTCTAGATTTTCTAATCCGATGCAAAACTGATTGTTAATTGTAACGTTCAGGGCCTCCTAATGACGATGGAACACTCAAATTGTGTCGAGAGTGAATACATCATACTCCAGCCGACTTGTCTCCAAAGGTCTATCGCTGCCTCGGGCACCTTATGGTCGTTCTCCTGTGAGTCTAGATTTTGTAATCCGATGCAAAACTGATTGTTAATTGTAACGTTCAGGGCCTCCTAATAACGATGGAACACTCAAATTGCGTCGAGAGTGAATACATCGTCCTCCAGCCGACTTGTCTCCAAGCGTCTATTGCTGCCTGGGGCACCTCATGATCGTTCACCTGTAAGTCTAGATTTTCTAATCCGACGCGATAATGATAGTTGATTGTAACGTTCAGGGCCTCAAAATGACGATGGAGCACTCAAATTCCGTCGCGATTCAATACATCGTCTTCCAGCGGACTTGTCTCCAAGGGGATATTGCTGCTTCCGGAACCTTATGGTCCGATTCCACTGAGTCTGGATTTTCGAATCCGACGAAAAACTTATAGTTAATTGTAACATTCAGGGCGTCCTATTTACGATGGAACACTAAGATTGTGTCGAGGGTCAATAGATCGACCTCCAGCCGACTTGTCTACAAGGGGATATTGCCGCCTCGGGCTCCATGTGGTCCGTCTCCTGTGAGTCTAGATTTTCGAATCCGATGCAAAACTCATAGTTAATAGTAACGTTCAGGGCCTCCTAATAACGATGGAGCACTCAAATTGCGTCGAGATTCAATACATCGTCTTCAAGCCGACTTGTCTCCATGGGGATATTGCTGCCTCGGGCTCCTTATGGTCGCTCTCCTGTGAGTCTAGATTTTCAAATCCGACGCGAAACTGATTGTTAATTGTAATGTTCAGCGCCTCCTAATGACGATGGAACACTCATACTGCGTCGAGATTCAATACATCGTCCTCCATCCGACCTGTATCCAAGGGGATATTGCTGTCACGAGCACCATATGAAATTCTCCTGTGAGTAGATTTTCGAATCCGACGCTAAAATGATAGTTAATTGTAACGTTCAGCGCCGCTTAATGACGAAGGAACACTCAAATTGCGTCAAGATTAAATACATCGTCCTTCAGCCGACTTGTCTCCAAGGGGATATTGCTGCCTCGGGCACCATACGGTCCTTCTCCTGTAAGTTTAGATTTTTGAATCCGACGCCAAACTGATAGTTAATTATACCGATCAGGGCCTCGTAATGACGCTGGAGCACTCAAATTGCGTCGTGATTCAATATATCGTCTTCTAGCCGACTTGTCTCCATGGCGATATTGCTGTCTCGGGCTTCTTATGGTCGCTCTCCTGTGAGTCTAGATTTTCAAATCCGACCAGAAACTGATTGTTAATTGTAACGTTCAGCGCCTTCTAATGACGATGAAACACTCTAATTGTGTCGAGATTCAATACATCGTCTTTCAGCCGACTTCTCTCCAAGGGTCTATTGCTGCCTCGGACACCTTATGGTCGTTCTCCTGTGAGTCTAGATTTTCGAATCCGACTCGAAACTGATAGTTAATTGTAACGTCAGGGCGATGATGGAAAACACAAATTGCGTCGAGATTCAATACATCATCCTTCAGCCGACTAGTCTCCAAGGGTCTATTGCTGCCTCGGGCACCTTATGGTCGTTCTCCTGTGAGTCTAAATTTTCTAATCCGACGCAAAACTGATTGTTAATTGTAACGTTCAGGGCCTGAAAATGACGATGGAACACTCAAATTGCGTCGAGAGTCAATACATCATCCTCCAGCGGACTGGTCTCCAAGGGGATATTGCTGCCTAGAGCTCCTTATGGCCGCTCTACTGTGAGTAGATTTTCGAATCCGACCCGAAACTGATTGTTAATTGTAACGTTCAGGGACTCCTAATGACGATGGGACACTCAAATTGCGTCGAGATGCAATACATCGTCCTTCAGCCGACTTGTCTCGAAGAGTCAATTGCTGCCGCGGGCTCCTTATGGTCGTTCTCCTATGAGTTTAGATTTTCGAATCCGGCGCAAAACAGTTAGTTAATTGTAACGTTCAGGGCCTCCTAATGACGATGGAGCACTCAAATTGCGTCGTGATTCAATACATCGACCTCCAGCGGACTGGTCTCCTAGGGGATATTGCTGAGTCCGGCACCTTAGGGTCCGTCTCCAGTGAGTCTAGATTTTATAATCCGACGAAAAACTGATAGTTAATTGTAACATTAAGGGCCTCCTAATGACGATGGATAATTCAAATTGCCTCGAGAGTCAGTACATCGTTTTCCAGCCGACTTGTCTGAAGGGTCTATTGCTGCCTCGGGCACCTAATGTTCGTTCTCCTGAGTGTCTAGATTTTCGAATCTGACGCAAAAATGATAGTTAATTGTAACGTTCAGGGCCTTCTAATGCCGATGGAACACTCAAATTGCGTCGAGATTCAATACATCGTCCTTCAGCCGACTTGTCTCCAAGGGGATATTGCTGCCTCGGGCACCATACGGTCCTTCTCCTGTAAGTTTAGATTTTCGAATCCGACGCGAAACTGATAGTTAATTGTACCGTTCAGGGCCTCCTAATGACGCTGGAGCACTCAAATTGCGTCGCGATCCACTACATCGTCCTCCAGCGGACTGGTCTCCAAGGAGATACTGCTGCTTCCGGAACCTTAAGGTCCGTCTCCAGTGGGTCTAGAATTTCCAATCCGACGAAAAACTTATAGTTAATTGTAACATTCAGGGCCTCCTAGTTACGGTGGAACACTCAAATTGCTTCGCGATCCAAAACATCGCCCTCCAGCCGATTTGTCTCCAAGCGTCTATTGCTGCCTGGGGCACCTCTTGATCGTTCACCTGTAAGTCTAGATTTTCTAATCCGACGCGATAATGATAGTTGATTGTAACGTTCAGGGCCTCAAAATGACGATGGAGCACTCAAATTCCGTCGCGATTCAATACATCGTCTTCCAGCGGACTTGTCTCCAAGGGGATATTGCTGCTTCCGGAACCTTATGGTCCGATTCCACTGAGTCTGGATTTTCGAATCCGACGAAAAACTTATAGTTAATTGTAACATTCAGGGCGTCCTATTTACGATGGAACACTAAGATTGTGTCGAGGGTCAATAGATCGACCTCCAGCCGACTTGTCTACAAGGGGATATTGCCGCCTCGGGCTCTATGTGGTCCGTCTCCTGTGAGTCTAGATTTTCGAATCCGACGCGAAACTGATAGTTAATTAAAATTTTCATGGCCTCCTAATGACGATGGAACACTCAAATTGCGTCGCGATTCAATACATCGTCCTCCTGCGGACTGGTCTCCAAGGGGATATTGCTGCTTCCGGACCTTATGGTCCGTCTCTAGTGAGTCTAGATTTTCGAATCCGACGAAAAACTTATAGTTAATTGTAACATTCAGGTCCTCCTAGTTACGATGATTGCGTCGAGAGTCAATACATCGCCCTCCAGCCGATTTGTCTCCAAAGGTCTATTGCTGCTTCGGGCACCTTATGGTCGTTCTCCTGTGAGTCTAGATCTTCGAATCCGACGCATACCTGATAGTTAATTGTAACGTTCAGGGTCTCCTAATGACGATGGAGCACTCAAAATACGTCGCGATTCAATACATCGTCCTCCAGCGGCCTGGTCTCCAAGGGGATATTGCTGCTTCCGGAACATTATGGTCCGTCTCCAGTGAGTCTAGATTTTCGAATCCGACGAAAAACTTATAGTTAATTGTAACGTTCAGGGCCTCCTAATAACGATGGAGCACTCAAATTGCGTCGAGATTCAATACATCGTCTTCAAGCCGACTTGTCTCCATGGGGATATTGCTGCCTCGGGCTCCTTATGGTCGCTCTCCTGTGAGTCTAGATTTTCAAATCCGACGCGAAACTGATTGTTAATTGTAATGTTCAGCGCCTCCTAATGACGATGGAACACTCATACTGCGTCGAGATTCAATACATCGTCCTCCATCCGACCTGTATCCAAGGGGATATTGCTGTCACGAGCACCACATGAAATTCTCCTGTGAGTAGATTTTCGAATCCGACGCTAAAATGATAGTTAATTGTAACGTTCAGCGCCGCTTAATGACGAAGGAACACTCAAATTGCGTCAAGATTAAATACATCGTCCTTCAGCCGACTTGTCTCCAAGGGGATATTGCTGCCTCGGGCACCATACGGTCCTTCTCCTGTAAGTTTAGATTTTTGAATCCGACGCGAAACTGATAGTTAATTATACCGATCAGGGCCTCGTAATGACGCTGGAGCACTCAAATTGCGTCGTGATTCAATATATCGTCTTCTAGCCGACTTGTCTCCATGGCGATATTGCTGTCTCGGGCTTCTTATGGTCGCTCTCCTGTGAGTCTAGATTTTCAAATCCGACCAGAAACTGATTGTTAATTGTAACGTTCAGCGCCTTCTAATGACGATGAAACACTCTAATTGTGTCGAGATTCAATACATCGTCTTTCAGCCGACTTCTCTCCAAGGGTCTATTGCTGCCTCGGACACCTTATGGTCGTTCTCCTGTGAGTCTAGATTTTCGAATCCGACTCGAAACTGATAGTTAATTGTAACGTCAGGGCGATGATGGAAAACACAAATTGCGTCGAGATTCAATACATCATCCTTCAGCCGACTAGTCTCCAAGGGTCTATTGCTGCCTCGGGCACCTTATGGTCGTTCTCCTGTGAGTCTAAATTTTCTAATCCGACGCAAAACTGATTGTTAATTGTAACGTTCAGGGCCTGAAAATGACGATGGAACACTCAAATTGCGTCGAGAGTCAATACATCATCCTCCAGCGGACTGGTCTCCAAGGGGATATTGCTGCCTAGGGCTCCTTATGGCCGCTCTACTGTGAGTAGATTTTCGAATCCGACCCGAAACTGATTGTTAATTGTAACGTTCAGCGCCTCCTATTGACGATGGAATACTCAAATTGCGTCGAGATTCAATACATCGACCTCCAGCCGACTTGACTACAAGGGGATATTGCCGCCTCGGGCTCCATGTGGTCCGTCTCCTGTAGGTCTAGAGTTTCGAATCAGACGCAAAACTGATAGTTAATTGTAACGTTCAGGGCCTCATAATGACGACGGAACACTCAAATTGCGTCGAGATTCAATACATCGTCTTCCAGCCGACTTGTTCCTAGGGGGTATTGCTGCCTTGGGCACCGTATGGTCCCTCTCCTGTGAGTCTAGACTTTCGAATCCGATGCGAAACTGATAGTTAATTGTATCGTTCAGGGCCTCCTAATGACGATGGAGCACTCAAAATGCGTCGCGATTCAATACGTCGTCCTCCAGCGGACTGGTCTCCTAGGGGATATTGCTGAGTCGGGCAGCTTATGGTCCGTCTCCAGTGAGTCTAGATTTTCGAATCCGACGAAAAACTGATAGTTAATTGTAACATTCAGGGCCTCCTAATGACGATGGATCATTCAAATTGCGTCGAGATTCAATACATCGGCATTCAGACGATTTGTCTACAAGGGTCTATTGCTGCCTCGGGCACCTTATAGTCGTTCCCCTGTGAGTCTAGATTTTAGAATCCGACGAAAAACTGATAGTTAATTGTTATGTTCCGGGCCTCCTATCGACGATGGACCACTCAAATTGCGTCGAGATTCAGCCGACTTGCCTTGAAGGGGATATTGCTGCCTCGGGCACCATATGGTCCTTTACCTGTGAGTCTAGAATTTTGAATCCGACGCAAAAATGGTAGTTAATTGCAACGTTCAGCACCTCCTAATGACGATGGAACACTCAAATTGCGTCGAGATTCACTACATCGTCCTCCTGCCGACTTGTCTCCAGAGGGATATCGCTGCCTCGGGCACCACATGGTTCGTCTACGGTGATTCTACGTATTCGAATGCGACGCAAAACTGATAGTTAATTGTAACGTTCAGCGCCTCCTACTGACGATGGAACACTCAAATTGCGTCGAGATTCAATATATCGTCCTTCAGCCGACTAGTCTCCAAGGGTTTATTGGTGCCTCGTTCTCCTGTGAGTCTAGATTTTCTAATCCGATGCAAAACTGATTGTTAATTGTAACGTTCAGGGCCTCCTAATGACGATGGAACACTCAAATTGTGTCGAGAGTGAATACATCATACTCCAGCCGACTTGTCTCCAAAGGTCTATCGCTGCCTCGGGCACCTTATGGTCGTTCTCCTGTGAGTCTAGATTTTGTAATCCGATGCAAAACTGATTGTTAATTGTAACGTTCAGGGCCTCCTAATAACGATGGAACACTCAAATTGCGTCGAGAGTGAATACATCGTCCTCCAGCCGACTTGTCTCCAAGCGTCTATTGCTGCCTGGGGCACCTCATGATCGTTCACCTGTAAGTCTAGATTTTCTAATCCGACGCGATAATGATAGTTGATTGTAACGTTCAGGGCCTCAAAATGACGATGGAGCACTCAAATTCCGTCGCGATTCAATACATCGTCTTCCAGCGGACTTGTCTCCAAGGGGATATTGCTGCTTCCGGAACCTTATGGTCCGATTCCACTGAGTCTGGATTTTCGAATCCGACGAAAAACTTATAGTTAATTGTAACATTCAGGGCGTCCTATTTACGATGGAACACTAAGATTGTGTCGAGGGTCAATAGATCGACCTCCAGCCGACTTGTCTACAAGGGGATATTGCCGCCTCGGGCTCCATGTGGTCCGTCTCCTGTGAGTCTAGATTTTCGAATCCGACGCGAAACTGATAGTTAATTAAAATTTTCATGGCCTCCTAAAGACGATGGAACACTCAAATTGCGTCGCGATTCAATACATCGTCCTCCAGCGGACTGGTCTCCAAGGGGATATTGCTGCTTCCGGACCTTATGGTCCGTCTCTAGTGAGTCTAGATTTTCGAATCCGACGAAAAACTTATA
The DNA here is from genome assembly GCF_021461385.2 of Schistocerca piceifrons. Classification (NCBI taxonomy): domain Eukaryota; kingdom Metazoa; phylum Arthropoda; class Insecta; order Orthoptera; family Acrididae; genus Schistocerca; species Schistocerca piceifrons. Next base: position 2,468,251 of record NC_060146.1, on the reverse strand, counting down.
GTTAATTGTAACATTCAGGTCCTCCTAGTTACGATGGAACACTCAAATTGCGTCGAGAGTCAATACATCGTCCTCCAGCCGATTTGTCTCCAAAGGTCTATTGCCGCCTCGGGCTCCATGTGGTCCGTCTCCTGTGAGTCTAGATTTTCGAATCAGACGCGAAACTGATAGTTAATTGTAACGTTCAGGGCCTTCTAATGACGATGGAACACTCAAATTGCATCGAGATTCAGTACATCGTCCTTCAGCCGACTTGTCTCCAATGGGATATTGTTGCCTCGGGCACCATACGGTCCTTCTCCTGTAAGTTTAGATTTTCGAATCCGACGTGAAACTGATAGTTAATTGTACCGTTCAGGGCCTCCTAATGACGCTGGAGCACTCAAATTGCGTCGCGAACCAACACATCGTCCTCCAGCGGACTGGTCTCCAAGGGGATACTGCTGCTTCCGGAACCTTAAGGTCCGTCTCCAGTGGGTCTAGAATTTCCAATCCGACGAAAAACTTATAGTTAATTGTAACATTCAGGGCCTCCTAGTTACGGTGGAACACTCAAATTGCTTCGCGATCCAAAACATCGTCCTCCTGCCGATTTGTCTCCAAGCGTCTATTGCTGCCTGGGGCACCTTATGATCGTTCACCTGTAAGTCTAGATTTTCGAATACGACGCGATAATGATAGTTGATTGTAACGTTCAGGGCCTCAAAATGACGATGGAGCACTCAAATTCCGTCGCGATTCAATACATCGTCTTCCAGCGGACTTGTCTCCAAGGGGATATTGCTGCATCCGGAACCTTATGGTCCGATTCCACTGAGTCTGGATTTTCGAATCCGAGGAAAAACTTATAGTTAATTGTAACATTCAGGGCGTCCTATTTACGATGGAACACTAAGATTGTGTCGAGAGTCAATACATCGACCTCCAGCCGATTTGTCTACGAGGGGATATTGCCGCCTCGGGCACCTTATGATCGTTCACCTGTGAGTCTAGATTTTCGAAAACGATGCAAAACTCATAGTCAATTGTAACGTTCAGGGCCTCCTAATTACGATGGAACACTCTAATTGCGTCGAGATTCAATATAACGTCTTCCAGCTGACTTGTTTTCTTGGGGATATTGCTGCCTCGGGCTCCTTATGGTCGCTCTCCTGTGAGTCTAGATTTTCAAATCCGACGCGAAACTGATAGTTAATTGTAATGTTCAGGGCCTCCAAAAGACGATGGAACACTCAAATTGCGTCGAGATTCAATACATCGTCCTTCAGGCGACTTGTCTCCAAGGGGATATTGCTGCCTCGGGCACCATACGGTCCTTCTCCTGTAAGTTTAGATTTTTGAATCCGACGCGAAACAGATAGTTAATTGTACCGTTCTGGGCCTCCTAATGACGCTGGAGCACTCAAATTGCGTCGCGATTCAATACATCATCCTCCAGCGGACTGGTCTCCAAGGGGATATTGCTGCTTCCGGAACCTTATGGTCCGTCTCCAGTGAGTCTATATTTTCGAATCCGACGAAAAACTTATAGTTAATTATAACATACATGGCCTCCTAGTTACGATGGAATACTCAAATTGCGTCGCGATCCAATACATCGTCCTCCAGCGGACTGGGCTCCAAGGGGATACTGCTGCTTCCGGAACCTTGAGGTCCCTCTCCAGTGAGTCTAGAATTTCCAATCCGACGAAAAACTTATAGTTAATTGTAACATTCAGGGCCTCCTAGTTACGATGGAACACTCAAATTGAGTCGCGATCCAAAACATCGTCCTCCAGCCGACTTGTCTCCAAGAGTCTATTACTGCCTGGGGCACATTATGATCGTTCACCTGTAAGTCTAGATTTTCGAATCCGAAACGATAATGATAGTTAATTGTAACGTTCAGGGCCTCAAAATGACGATGGAGCACTCAAATTCCGTCGCGATTCAATACATCGTCTTCCAACGGACTTGTCTCCAAGGGGTTATTGCTGCTTTCAGAACCTTATGGTCCGTCTCCAGTGAGTCTGGATTTTCGAATCCGACGAAAAACTTATAGTTAATTGTAACATTCAGGGCGTCCTATTTACGATGGAACACTAAGATTGTGTCGAGAGTCAATGCATCGACCTCCAGCCAACTTGTCTACAAGGGGATATTGCCGCATCGGGCTCCATGTGGTCAGTCTCCTGTGAGTCTTAATTTTCGAATCCGACGCGAAACTGATAGTTAATTATAACATACATAGCCTCCTAGTTACGATGGAACACTCAAATTGCGTCGCGATCCAATACATCGTCCTCCAGCGGACTGGTCTCCTAGGGGATATTGCTGAGTCGGGCACATTATGGTCCGTCTCCAGTGAGTCTAGATTATCGAATCCGACGAAAAACTGATAGTTAATTGTAACATTCAGGGCCTCCTAATGACGATGGATAATTCAAATTGCCTCGAGAGTCAATACATCGTTTTCCAGCCGACTTGTCTGAAGGGTCTATTGCTGCCTCGGGCACCTTATGTTCGTTCTCCTGAGTGTCTAGATTTTCGAATCCGACGCAAAAATGATAGTTAATTATAACGTTCAGGGCCTTCTAATGACGATGGAACAACCAAATTGCGTCGAGATTCAATACATCGGCATTCAGACGATTCGTCTACAAGGGTCTATTGCTGCCTCGGGCACCTTATAGTCGTTCCCCTGTGAGTCTAGATTTTAGAATCCGACGAAAAACTGATAGTTAATTGTTATGTTCCGGGCCTCCTATCGACGATGGATCACTCAAATTGCGTCGAGATGCAATACATCGACCTCCAGCCGACTTGCCTTGAAGGGGATATTGCTGCCTCGGGCACCATATGGTCCTTTACCTGTGAGTCTAGAATTACGAACCCGACGCAAAAATTGTAGTTAATTGCAACGTTCAGCACCTCCTAATGACGATGGAACACTCAAATTGCGTCGAGATTCACTACATCGTCCTCCTGCCGACTTGTCTCCAGAGGGATATCGCTGCCTCGGGCACCACATGGTTCGTCTAAGGTGATTCTACGTATTCGAATGCGACGCAAAACTGATAGTTAATTGTAACGTTCAGCGCCTCCTAATGACGATGGAACACTCAAATTGCGTCGAGATTCAATATATCGTCCTCCAGCCGACTAGTCTCCAAGGGTTTATTGCTGCCTCGGGCACCTTATGGTCGTTCTCCTGTGAGTCTAGATTTTGTAATCCGATGCAAAACTGATTGTTAATTGTAACGTTCAGGGCCTCCTAATAACGATGGAACACTCAAATTGCGTCGAGAGTGAATACATCGTCCTCCAGCCGACTTGTCTCCAAAGGTCTATTGCTGCCACGGGCACCTTATGGTCGTCCTCCTGTGAGTCGAGATTTTCATATCCGACGCATAACTGATAGTTAATTGTAACGTTCAGGGTCTCCTACAGACGATGGAGCACTCAAAATGCGTCGCGATTCAATACATCGTCCTCCAGCTGACTGGTCTCCTAGGGGATATTGCTGGGTCGGGCACCTTATGGTCCGTCTCCAGTGAGTCTAGATTTTTGAATCCGACGGAAAACTGATAGTTAATTGTAACATTCAGGGCCTCCTAATGACGATGGATCATTCAAATTGCCTCGAGAGTCAATACATCGTTTTCCAGCCGACTTGTCTGAAGGCTCTATTGCTGCCTCGGGCACCTTATGTTCGTTCTCCTGAGTGTCTAGATTTTCGAATCCGACGCAAAAATGATAGTTAATTGTAACGTTCAGGGCCTCCTAATGACGATGGAACACTCAAATTGCGTCGAGATTCAATACATCGGCCTCCAGCCGACTTGTCTCCAAGGGTCTGTTGCTGCCTCTGGCACCTTACAGTCGTTCTCCGGTGAGTCTAGATTTTCGAATCCGACGCAAAACTGATAGTTAATTGTAATGTTTAGGGCCTCTTCATGACGATGGAACTCTCAAATTGCGTCGAGAGTCAATACATCGACTTCCAGCTGACTTGTCTAGAAGGGGATATTGCTGCATAGGGCTCCATGTGGTCCGTCTCCTGTGGGTCTAGATTTTCGATTCCGACGCGAAACTCATTGTTAATTGTAACGTTCAGGGCCTCCTAATGACGATGGAACACTCAAATTGCGTCGAGATTCAATACATCGGCCTCCAGCCGACTTGTCTCCAAGGGTCTGATGCTGCCTCTGGCACCTTACGGTCGTTCTCCGGTGAGTCTAGATTTCCGAATCCGACGCAAAACTGATAGTTAATTGTAATGTTCAGGGCCTCTTAATGACGATGGAACTCTCAAATTGCGTCGAGAGTCAATACATCGACTTCCAGCTGACTTGTCTACAAGGGGATATTGCTGCATAGGGCTCCACGTGGTCCGTCTCCTGTGGGTCTAGATTTTCGATTCCGACGCGAAACTCATTGTTAATTGTAACGTTCAGGGCCTCCTAATGACGATGGAACACTCAAGTTGCGTCGAGATTCAATACATCGTCCTCCAGCGGACTGGTCTCCAAGGGGATATTGCTGCGTCGGCACCTTATGGTCCGTCTCCAGTGAGTCTAGATTTTCGAATCCGTCGAAAACCTGATACTTTATTGTAACATTCAGGGCCTCCTAATGACCATGGAACACTCAAATTGAGTCGGGATTCAATACATCCTCCTCCAGCCGACTTGTCTCCAAGGGTAATTTGCTGCCTCGGGCTGCATGTGGTCCGTCTCCTGTGAATCTAGATTTTCGAATCCGACGTGAAACTGATAGTTAATTGTAACGTTCAGGGCCTGCTAATGACGATGGAACTCTCAAATTGCGTCGAGATCAATACATTGGCCTCCAGCCGACTTGTCTCCATGGGTCTATTGCTCCCTCGGACGCCTTATAGTCGTTCTCCTGTGGGTCTAGATTTTCGAATCCAACGCAAAAATGATAGTTAATTGTAACGTTCAGTGCCTCCTAGTGACGATGAAACACTCAAATTGCGTCGAGATTAATTACATCGTCCTCCAGCCGACTTGTCTCCATGAGGATATTACTGCCTCGGGCCTCTTTTGTTCGCTCTCCTGTGAGTCTAGATTTTCGTAATCCAGCGCGAAACTGTTAATTGTAACGTTCAGGGTTTCCTAATGACGATGGAACACTCAAATTGCGACGAGATTTAATACATCGGGATTCAGCCGATTTGTCTCCAAGGGTCTAATGCTGCCTCGGGCACCGTATGGTCGTTCCCCTGTGAGCTACATTTTAGAATCCGACGCAAAACTGATAGTTAATTGTAATGCTCAGGACCTCCTAATGACGATAGAACACTCAAATTGCGTCGTGATTCAATACATCGACCTCGAGCCGGCTTGTCTAACTGCCACGGGCTCCATGTAGTCCGTCTCCTGTGAGTCTACATTTTTGAATACGACGCGAAACTGACAGTTAATTGTTACTTTCAGGGCCTGCAAATGACGATGGAGCACTCAAATTGCGTCGCGATTCAATACATTGTCCTCCAACGGACTGGTCTCCAAGGGGATATTGCTGCATCGTGCACCTTATGGTCCGTCTCCTGTGAGTCTAGATTTTCGAATCCGACGAAAAACTGATAGTTAATTGTAAGGTTCAGGGCCTCCTAATGACGATAGAACACTCAAATACCGTCGCGATCCAATACATCGTCCTCCAGCCGACTTGTCTCCAAGGGTCAATAGCTACCTCGGGCACCTTATGATCGTTCTGCTGTGAGTCTAGATTTTCGAACCCGACGCAAAACTGATAGTTAATTGTAACGATCAGGGACACATAATGATGATGGAACACTCAAATTGAGTCGAGATTCAATACATCGGCCTTCAGCCGACTTGTCTCCAAGGGGATTTTGATGCATCGGGCTCCATGTGGTCCGTCTCCTGTGAGTCTAGATTTTCGAATCCGACGGGAAACTGATAGTTAATTGTAACATTCAGGGCCTCCTAATGACGATGGAACACTCAAATTGCGTCGAAATTCAATACATCGGCCTTCAGCCGACTTGTCTCCAAGGGGATATTGCTGCCTCGGGTTCCATGTGGTCCGTCTCCTGTGAGTCTAGATTTTCGAATCCGACGCGAAACTGATAGTTAATTGTTATGTTCCGGGCCTCCTATCGACGATGGATCACTCAAATTGCGTCGAGATTCAATACATCGACCTCCAGCCGACTTGCCTTGAGGGGGATATTGCTGCCTCTGGCACCTTCGGTCGTTCTCCGGTGAGTCTAGATTTCCGAATCCGACGCAAAACTGATAGTTAATTGTAATGTTCAAGGCCTCTTAATGACGATGGAACTCTCAAATTGCGTCGAGAGTCAATACATCGACTTCCAGCTGAATTGTCTACAAGGGGATATTGCTGCATAGGGCTCCACGTGGTCCGTCTCCTGTGGGTCTAGATTTTCGATTCCGACGCGAAACTCATTGTTAATTGTAACGATCAGGGCCTCCTAATGACGATGGAACACTCAAATTGCGTCGAGATTCAATACATCGTCCTCCAGCGGACTGGTCTCCAAGGGGATATTGCTGCGTCGGCACCTTATGGTCCGTCTCCAGTGAGTCTAGATTTTCGAATCCGTCGAAAACCTGATACTTTATTGTAACATTCAGGGCCTCCTAATGACCATGGAACACTCAAATTGAGTCGGGATTCAATACATCCTCCTCCAGCCGACTTGTCTCCAAGGGGAATTTGCTGCCTCGGGCTGCATGAGGTCCGTCTCCTGTGAATCTAGATTTTCGAATCCGACGCGAAACTGATAGTTAATTGTAACGATCAGGGCCTGCTAATGACGATGGAACTCTCAAATTGCGTCGAGATTCAATACATTGGCCTCCAGCCAATTTGTCTCCATGGGTCTATTGCTCCCTCGGACGCCTTATAGTCGTTCTCCTGTGGGTCTAGATTTTCGAATCCAACGCAAAAATGATAGTTAATTGTAACGTTCCGTGCCTCCTAGTGACGATGAAACACTCAAATTGCGTCGAGATTAGTTACATCGTCCTCCAGCCGACTTGTCTCCATGAGGATATTACTGCCTCGGGCCTCTTTTGTTCGCTCTCCTGTGAGTCTAGATTTTCGAATCCAGCGCGAAACTGTTAATTGTAACGTTCAGGGTTTCCTAATGACCATGGAACACTCAAATTGCGTCGTGATTCAATACATCGACCTCCAGCCGGCTTGTCTAACTGCCTCGGGCTCCATGTAGTCCGTCTCCTGTGAGTCTAGATTTTTGAATCCGACGCGAAACTGACAGTTAATTGTTACTTTCAGGGCCTGCAAATGACGATGGAGCACTCAAATTGCGTCGCGATTCAATACATCGTCCTCCAACGGACTGGTCTCCAAGGGGATATTGCTGCATCGTGCACCTTATGGTCCGTCTCCTGTGAGTCTAGATTTTCGAATCCGACGAAAAACTGATAGTTAATTGTAAGGTTCAGGGCCTCCTAATGACGATAGAACACTCAAATACCGTCGCGATCCAATACATCGTCCTCCAGCCGACTTGTCTCCAAGGGTCAATAGCTACCTCGGGCACCTTATGATCGTTCTGCTGTGAGTCTAGATTTTCGAACCCGACGCAAAACTGATAGTTAATTGTAACGATCAGGGACACATAATGATGATGGAACACTCAAATTGAGTCGAGATTCAATACATCGGCCTTCAGCCGACTTGTCTCCAAGGGGATTTTGATGCATCGGGCTCCATGTGGTCCGTCTCCTGTGAGTCTAGATTTTCGAATCCGACGGGAAACTGATAGTTAATTGTAACATTCAGGGCCTCCTAATGACGATGGAACACTCAAATTGCGTCGAAATTCAATACATCGGCCTTCAGCCGACTTGTCTCCAAGGGGATATTGCTGCCTAGGGTTCCATGTGGTCCGTCTCCTGTGAGTCTAGATTTTCGAATCCGACGCGAAACTGATAGTTAATTGTTATGTTCCGGGCCTCCTATCGACGATGGATCACTCAAATTGCGTCGAGATTCAATACATCGACCTCCAGCCGACTTGCCTTGAAGGGGATATTGCTGCCTCTGGCACCTCCGGTCGTTCTCCGGTGAGTCTAGATTTCCGAATCCGACGCAAAACTGATAGTTAATTGTAATGTTCAAGGCCTCTTAATGACGATGGAACTCTCAAATTGCGTCGAGAGTCAATACATCGACTTCCAGCTGAATTGTCTACAAGGGGATATTGCTGCATAGGGCTCCACGTGGTCCGTCTCCTGTGGGTCTAGATTTTCGATTCCGACGCGAAACTCATTGTTAATTGTAACGATCAGGGCCTCCTAATGACGATGGAACACTCAAATTGCGTCGAGATTCAATACATCGTCCTCCAGCGGACTGGTCTCCAAGGGGATATTGCTGCGTCGGCACCTTATGGTCCGTCTCCAGTGAGTCTAGATTTTCGAATCCGTCGAAAACCTGATACTTTTTTGTAACATTCAGGGCCTCCTAATGACCATGGAACACTCAAATTGAGTCGGGATTCAATACATCCTCCTCCAGCCGACTTGTCTCAAAGGGGAATTTGCTGCCTCGGGCTGCATGTGGTCCGTCTCCTGTGAATCTAGATTTTCGAATCCGACGCGAAACTGATAGTTAATTGTAACGTTCAGGGCCTGCTAATGACGATGGAACTCTCAAATTGCGTCGAGATTCAATACATTGGCCTCCAGCCGACTTGTCTCCATGGGTCTATTGCTCCCTCGGACGCCTTATAGTCGTTCTCCTGTAGGTCTAGATTTCGAATCCAACGCAAAAATGATAGTTAATTGTAACGTTCAGTGCCTCCTAGTGACGATGAAACAATCAAATTGCGTCGAGATTAATTACATCGTCCTCGAGCCGACTTGTCTCCATGAGCATATTACTGCCTCTGGCCTCTTTTGTTCGCTCTCCTGTGAGTCTAAATTTTCAAATCCGACGCGAAACTGATAGTTAATTGTAACGTTCAGGGCCAATAATGCCGATGGAACACTCAAATTGCGTCGAGATTCAATACATCGTCCTCCAGCCGACTTGTCTCCATGGGGAATTACTGCCTCGGGCCTCCGATGTTCGCTCTCCTGTGAGACTAGATTTTCGATTCCTACGCGAAACTGATTGTTAATTGTAACGTTCAACACTTCCTAATGACGATGGAACACTCAAATTCCATCGAGATTCAATACATCGGCATTCAGCCGATTTGTCTCCAAGGGTCTATTGCTGCCTCGGGCACCCTATGGTCGTACCCCTGTGAGTCTACATTTTAGAATCCGATGCAAAACCGATGGTTAATTTTAATGTTCAGGGCCTCCATATGACGATGGAACACTCAAATTGCGTCGAGAGTCAATACATCGACCTCCAGCCGACTTGTTTACAAGGGGATATTGCTGCTTCGTGCTCCATGTGGTCCGTCTCCTGTGAGTCTAGATTTTCGATTCCGACGCGAAACTGATTGATAATTGTAACGTTCAGGGCCAATAATGCCGATGGAACACTCAAATTGCGTCGAGATTCAATACATCGGCCTCCAGCCGACTTGTCTCCAAGGGTCTATTGCTGCCTCGGGCACCTTATGATCATTCTCCTGTGAGTCTAGATTTTTGACGCAAAAATGATAGTTAATTGTAACGTTCAGGGCCTCCTAATGACGATGGAAAACACAAATTGCGTCGAGATTAAATACATCGTCCTCCAGCCGACTTGTCTCCAACGGGATATTGCTGTCTCGGGCACCATATGATCTTTCTCCTGTGAGTCTAGATTTTCGAATCCAACTCAAAACTAATAGTGAATTGTAACGTTCAGCGCCTCCTGATGACGATAGTACACTGTAATTACGTCGAGATTCAATACTTCGTCATCCTGCTGATTTGTCTCCAAGGGGATAGTGCTGCCTCGGGCACCAAATGGTCCGTCCCCTGTGTGTCTAGATTTTTGAATCCGACGAAAAACTGATAGTTAATTGCAAACGTTCAGAGCCTCCTACTGACGATGGAACACTCAAATTGCGTCGAGATCCAATACATCGGCCTCCAGCGGACTGGTCTCCAAGGTGATATTGCTCCCTCGGGCACCGTATGGTCCTTCTCCAGTGAGTCCATTTTCGAACCCGACGCATAACTGAAAATTAATTGTAACGTTCAGCTTCTCCTAATGACGATGGCTCATTCACATTGCGTCGAGATGCAATACATCGTCCTCCAACCGACTTGTCTCCAAGGGTCTATTGCTGAATCATGCACCTTATGATCGTTCTCCTGTGAGTCTAGATTTTCGAATAACTGATAGTTAATTGTAACGTTCAGGGCCACATAATGACGATGGATCACTCAAATTGCGTCGAGATTCAATACATCGGCCTCCAGCCGACTTGTCTCCAAGGGTCTATTGCTGCCTCGGGCACCTTATGGTCGTTCTCCGGTGAGGCTAGATTTTTGAATCCGACGAGAAACTGATAGTTAATTGCAATGTTCAGGGCCTCCTAATGACGATGGAACATTCAAATTGCGTCGAGATTCAATACATCGTTCTTCAGCCGACTTGTCTCAAAGGGTCTATTGCTGCCTTGTGCACCTTATGGTCGTTCTCCTGTGAGTCTAGATTTTCAAATTCGACGCAAAACTGATAGTTATTTGAACGTTCAGGGCCACCTAATGACGATGGAACACTCAAATTGCGTGGAGATTCAATACAGCGCCCTCAGCCGACTTGTCTCCACGGGTCTATTGCTGCCTCGGGCAGCTTATTTTCGTTCTCCTGTGAGTCTACATTTTGTAATTCGACGCAAAACTGATTGTTAATTGTAACATTCAGGGCCTCCTAATGACGATGAAACACTCAAATTGCGTTGAGATTCAATTCAACGTCCTTCAGCCGACTTGTCTCCAAGGGTCTATTGCTGCCTCGGGCATTAGGAAGCCCTGAACGTTACAATTAACAATCAGTTTCGCGTCGGATTCGAATATCTAGACCCACTGGAGAGCGAACATAAGAGGCCCGAGGTAGTAATATCCCCATGGAGACAAGTCGGCTGGAGGACGATGTATTTAATCTCGACGCAATTTGAGTGTTCCATCGTCATTAGGAGGCCCTGAACTTTACAATTAACTATCATTTTTGCGTCGGATTCGAAAATCTAGACTCACAGGAGAACGACCATAAGGTGCCCAAGGCAGCAATAGACCCTTGGAGACAAGTCGGCTGGAGGCCGATGTAGTGATTGTCGACGCAATTTGAGTGTTTCATCGGCAATTTTGGCCCTGAACGTTACAATTAACAATCAGTTTCGCGTGGGATTTGAAAATCTAGACTCACAGGAGACGGACCACATGGAGCCCGAGGCAGCAATATCCCCTTGGAGACGCAATTTGAGTGTTCCATCGTCATTAGTAGGCCCTGAACGTTACAATTAACTATCAGTTTCGCGTCGGATTCGAAAATCTAGACTCACAGGAGACGGACCACATGGAGCCCGAGGCATCAATATCCCCTTGGAGACAAGTCGGCTGAAGGCCGATGTATTGAATCTCGACTCAATTTGAGTGTTCCATCGTCATTAGGTGGCCCTGATCGTTACAATTAACTATGAGCTTTGCGTCGGGTTCGAATATCTAGGCTCACAGCAGAACGATCGTAAGGTGCCCGAGGTAGCTATTGACCCTTGGAGACAAGTCGGCTGGAGGACGATGTATTGGATCGCGACGGAATTTGAGTGTTCCATCGTCATTAGGAGGCTCTGAACGTTACAATTAACTATCAGTTTTTCGTCGGAATCGAAAATCTAGACTCACAGGAGACGGACCATAAGGTGCACGAGGCAGCAATATCCCCTTGGAGACCTGTCCGCTGGAGGACGATGTATTGAATCGCGACGCAATTTGAGTGCTCCATCGTCATTTGGAGGCCCTGAAAGTTACAATTAACTGTCAATTTCGCGTCGGATTCAACAATCTAAACTTACAGGAGACGGACTACATGGAGCCCGGGGCACTTAGACAAGTCGGTTGGAGGTCGATGTATTGAATCACGACGCAATTTGAGTGTTCTATCGTCATTAGGAGGCCCTCAACGTTACAATTAACTATCAGTTTCGCGTCGGATTCTATAATGTAGGCTCACAGGGGAACGACCATACGGTGCCCGAGGCAGCAATAGACCCTTGGAGACAAATCGGCTGAATCCCGATGTATTAAATCTCGACGCAATTTGAGTGTTCCATCGTCATTAGGAAACCCTGAACGTTACAATTAACAGTTTCGCGCCGGATTCGAAAATCTAGACTCACAGGAGAGCGAACAAAAGAGGCCCGAGGCAGTAATATCCTCATGGAGACAAGTCGGCTGGAGGACGATGTAATTAATCTCGACGCAATTTGAGTGTTTCATCGTCATTAGGAGGAACTGAACGTTACAATTAACTATCAGTTTCGCGCCGGATTCGAAAATCTAGACTCACAGGAGACGGACCACATGCAGCCCAAGGCAGCAAAAACCCCTTGGAGACAAGTCGGCTGGAGGAGGATGTATTGAATCCCGACTCAATTTGAGTGTTCCATGGTCATTAGGAGGCCTTGATCGTTACAATTAACTATCAGTTTTGCGTCGGGTTCGAAAATCTAGACTCACAGCAGAACGATCATAAGGTGCCCGAGGTAGCTATTGACCCTTGGAGACAAGTCGGCTGGAGGACGATGTATTGGGTCGCGACGGAATTTGAGTGTTCCATCGTCATTAGGAGGCTCTGAACGTTACAATTAACTATCAGTTTTTCGTCGGGTTCGAAAATCTAGACTCACTGGAGAACGATCATATAGTGCCGGAGGCAACAATAGACCCTTGGAGACAAGTCGCCTGGAGGACGATGTATCTGATCCCGACGCAATTTGAGTTTCCATCGTCATTAGGAGAACCTGAATGTTACAATTATCTATCAGTTTTTCGTCGGATTCGAAAATCTAGACTCACATAAGGTGCCCGTGGCAACGATATCCCCTTGGAGACCAGTCCGCTGGAGGACGATGTCTTGAATCGCGACGCAATTTGAGTGCTGCATCGTCATTAGGAGGCCATGAACGTTACAATTAACTATCAGTATATCGTCGGATTCGAAAATCCAGACTCACAGGACACGGAACACATGGAACCCGAGGCAGCATATCTATCCCCTTCTAGACAAGTGGGCTGGAGGTCCATGTATTGACTCTCGACGCAAATTGAGTGTTCCATCGTCATTAGGAGTCGCTGAACGTAACAATTGACTATCATTTTTGCGTCGGATTCGAAAATCTAGACTCACAGGAGAACGACCATAAGGTGCCCCAGGCAGCAACAGCCCCTTGGAGACAAGGTAGCTGGATTCCGATGTATTGTATCTTGACGCAATTTGAGTATTCCATCGTCATTAGGAGGCCCTGAACGTTATAATTAACAATCAGTTTTGCGTCGGATTAGAAAATCTAGTCTCGCAGGAGAACGACCATAAGGTGCCCGAGGCAGGAATAGACCATTGGAGACAAGTCGGCTGTAGGTCGATGTATTGAATCTCGACGCAATTCGAATGTTCCATCGTCATTAGGAGGCCGTGAACGTTACAGTTAACAATCAGTTTTGCGTCGGATTAGAAAATCTAGACTCACTGGTGATCGACCATAAGGTGACCGAGGCAGCAATAGACCCTAGGAGACAAGTCGGCTGAAGGACGATGTATTGAATCTCGACGCAATTTGAGTGTTCCATCGTCTTTAGGAGGCCCTGAACGTTACAATTAACTATCAGTTTTGCGTCGGATTAGAAAATCTAGAGTCACAGGAGAACGTCCATAAGGTGCCCGAGGCAGCAATATACCCTTGGAGACAAGTCGGCTGGAGGACGATGTATTGAATCGCGTCGCAATTTGAGAGATCCATCGTCATTAGGAGGCCGTGAACGATACAATTAACAATTAGTTTCGCGTCGGATTCGAAAATCTAGACTCACAGGAGAAGGACCGTATGGTGCCTGAGGCAGCAATATCCTCTTGGAGTCAGGTCGGCTGGCGGTCGATGTATTGAATCTCGACGCAATTTGAGTGTTCCATCGTCATTAGGAGGCGCTGAACGTTACAATTAACTGTCAGTTTTGCGTCGGGTTCGAAAATCTAGACTCACTGGAGAACGATCATATAGTGCCCGAGGCAACAATAGACCCTTGGAGACAAGTCGCCTGGAGGACGATGTATCGGATCCCGACGCAATTTGAGTTTCCATCGTCATTAGGAGGCCCTGAATGTTGCAATTATCTATCAGTTTTTCGTCGGATTCGAAAATCTAGACTCACATAAGGTGCCCGTGGCAACGATATCCCCTTGGAGACCAGTCCGCTGGAGGATGATGTATTGAATCGCGACGCAATTTGAGTGCTGCATCGTCATTAGGAGGAAATGAACGTTACAATTAACTATCAGTATATCGTCGGATTCGAAAATCTAGACTCACAGGACACGGAACACATGGAACCCGAAGCAGCATATCCCCTTCTAGACAAGTGGGCTGGAGGTCCATGTATCGACTCTCGACGCTAATTGAGTGTTCCATCGTCATTAGGGGTCGCTGAACGTAACAATTGACGATCATTTTTGCGTCGGATTCGAAAATCTAGACACACAGAGACGAACCATATGTTGCCCGAGGCAGCAATATCCCCTTGGAGACCAGTCCGCTGGAGTACGATGTATTGAATCGCGACGCAATTTGAGTGCTCCATCGTCATTTGGAGGCCCTGAAAGTTACAATTAACTGTCAGTTTCGCGTCGGATTCAAAAATATAGACTTACAGGAGACGGACTACATGGAGCCCGAGGCAGCAAAATCCCCTTGGAGACAAGTCGGTTGGAGGTCGATGTATTGAATCTCGACGCAATTTGAGTGTTCTATCGTCATTAGGAGGCCCTCAACGTTACAATTAACTATCAGTTTAGCGTCGGATTCTATAATGTAGGCTCACAGGGGAACGACCATACGGTGCCCGAGGCAGCAATAGACCCTTGGAGACAAATCTGCTGAATCTCGATGTATTAAATCTCGATGCAATTTGAGTGTTCCATCGTCATTAGGAAACCCTGAACGTTACAATTAACAGTTTCGCGCCGGATTCGAAAATCTAAACTCACAGGAGAGCGAACAAAAGAGGCCCGAGGCAGTAATATCCTCATGGAGACAAGTCGTCTGGAGGACGATGTAATTAATGTCGACGCAATTTGAGTGTTTCATCGTCATTAGGAGGCACTGAACGTTACAATTAACTATCATTTTCGCGTCGGATTCGAAAATCTAGACCCACAGGAGAACGACCATAAGGCGTCCGAGGCAGCAATAGACCCTTGGAGACAAGTCGGCTGGAGGCCGATGTATTGAATCTCGACGCAATTTGAGTGTTCCATCGTCATTAGGAGGCCCTGAACGTTACAATTAACTATCAGTTTCGCGTCGGATTCGAAAATCTAGACTCACAGGAGACGGACCACATGCAGCCCGAGGCAGCAAAATCCCCTTGGAGACAAGTCGGCTGGAGGAGGATGTATTGAATCCCGACTCAATTTGAGTGTTCCATGGTCATTAGGAGGCCCTGATCGTTACAATTAACTATCAGTTTTGCGTCGGTTTCGAAAATCTAGACTCACAGCAGAACGATCATAAGGTGCCCGAGGTAGCTATTGACCCTTGGAGACAAGTCGGCTGGAGGACGATGTATTG
>NC_060146.1:2415000-2420000 GCF_021461385.2 Schistocerca piceifrons | reverse complement strand
TAGGTTAGGTTAGGTTAGGATAGGTTAGGTTAGCTTGGGTAGGTTTGGTTAGGTTTGGTTTGGTTTGGTATGATATGATTTGGTCTTGTTAGGTTAGGTTAGGTTAGGTTAGGTTTGGTTTGGTTTGGTTGGTTTGATTTAGTTTGGTTTGGTTTGGTTTGGTTTGGTTAGGTTTGGTTAGGTTCGGTTACCTTAGGTTTGTTTAAGTTAGGTCAGGTTAGGTTATGTTAGGTTAGGTTAGGTTAGGTTTGGTTTGGTTTGGTTTGGTTTGGTTTTGGTTTCGATTTGTTTGGTTTGGTTTGGTTTGGTTTGTTTTGGTTTGGCTTGGTTTGGTTTGGTTAGGTTTGGTTCGGTTTGGTTTGCTTTGGTTTGTTTAGGTTTGGTTAGGTTTGGATAGGTTAGGAGAGGTTAGGTTAGGTTAGATTAAGTTAGGTTAGGTTATGTTAGGTCAGGTTAGGTTAGGTTAAGTTAGGTTAGGTTAGGTTAGGTTGGGTAGGTTTGGTTAGGTTTGGTTTGGTTTGGTATGATTTGGTTTTGTTAGGTTAGGTTAGGTTAGGTTAGGTTAGGTTAGGTTAGGTTAGGTTGGGTAGGTTTGGTTAGGTTTGTTTTGGTTTGGTATGGTATGATTTGGTTTTGTTAGGTTAGGTTAGGTTAGGTTTGGTTTGGTTTGGTTGGTTTGGTTTGGTTTGGTTTGGATTGGTTTGGTTAGGTTTGGTTAGGTTAGGTTAGGTTAGGTTACTTTAGGTTAGGTTAGGTTAGGTTAGGTTAGGTTTGGTTTGGTATGGTTTGGTTTTTTTAGGTTAGGTTAGGTTAGGTTAGGTTTGCATTGATTTGGTTTGGTTTGGTTTGGTTAGAATTGGTTAGGTTAGGTTAGGTTAGTATAGGTTAGGTTAGGTTAGGTTAGGTTAGGTTTGATTAGGTTAGGTTTGGTTTGGTTTAGTTTGTGTTGGTTTGGTTTGGTTTGGTTTGGATTGGTTTGTTGTGGTTTGGTTTGGTTTGGTTTGGTTTGGTTAGGTTGGGTTTAGGTTGGGTTAGGTTGGGTTGGGTTGGGTTAGGTTAGGTTAGGTTAGGTTAGGTTATGTTAGGTTAGGGTAGGTTAGGTTAGGTTGGGTTAGGTTAGGTTTGATTAGGTTTGGTTAAGTTGGGTTTGGTTTGGTTTGGTTTGGTTTTGTTAGGTTACGCTAGGTTAGGTTGGGTTAGGTTAGGTTTGGTTTGGTTTGGTTTGGTTTGGCTTGGTTTGGTTTCGTTTCGTTTTGATTGGTTTGGTTTCGTTTGGTTTGGTTTGGTTTGGTATGGTTTGGTTTTAGTTTGGTTTGGTTTGGTTTCGTTAGGTTAGGTTATGTTAGGTTAGGTTAGTTTAGGTTAGGTTAGGTTAGGTTAGCTTGGGTATTTTTGGTTAGGTTTGGTTTGGTTTGGTATGGTATGATTTGGTTTTGTTAGGTTAGGTTAGATTTGGTTTGGTTTGGTTGGTTTGGTTTGGTTTAGTTTGGTTTGGCTTGGTTTGGTTTGGTTAGGTTTGGTTAGGTTAGCTTAGGTTTGTTTAGGTTAGGTCAGGTCAGGTTAGGTTAGGTTAGGTTAGGTTAGGTTAGGTTTGGTTTGGTTTGGTTTGGTTTGGTTTGGTTTTGGTTTCGAATTGTTTGGTTTGGTTTGGTTTGGTTTGGTTTGGTTTGGGAAGGATAGGTTAGGTTAGGTTAGGTTAGGTTAGGTTAGGTTTGGTTAGGTTAGGTTAGGTTAGGTTTGGTTTGGTTTGGTTTTCTTCGCCTAGGTTACATTAGGTTAGGTTTGCATTGGTTTGGTTTGGTTTGGTTTGGTTTGGTTTGGTTAGGATTGGTTAGGTTATGTTAGGTTAGGATAGGTTAGTTTAGGTTAGGTTAGGTTATGTTAGGTTAGGTTAGTTTAGGTTAGGTTAGGTTAGGTTAGGTTAGGTTAGCTTGGGTATTTTTGGTTAGGTTTGGTTTGGTTTGGTATGGAATGATTTGGTTTTGTTAGGTTAGGTTAGGTTTGGTTTGGTTTGGTTGGTTTGGTTTAGTTTGGTTTGGTTTGGTTTGGTTAGGTTTGGTTAGGTTGGGTTAGCTTAGGTTTGTTTAGGTTAGGTCAGGTTAGGTTAGGTTAGGTTAGGTTAGGTTAGGTTAGGTTTGGTTTGGTTTGGTTTGGTTTGTTTGGTTTGGTTTTGGTTTCGACTTGTTTGGTTTGGTTTGGTTTGGTTTGGTAAGGATAGGTTAGGTTAGGTTAGGTTAGGTTAGGTTAGGTTTGGTTAGGTTAGGTTAGCTTAGGTTTGGTTTGGTTTGGTTTTCTTCAGCTAGGTTACGTTAGGTTAGGTTTGCATTGGTTTGGTTTGGTTTGGTTTGGTTAGGATTGGTTAGGTTAGGTTAGGTTAGGATAGGTTAGGTTAGGTTAGGTTAGGTTATGTTAGGATAGGTTATTTTAGGTTTGGTTTGGTTTGGTTTGGTTTGTTTTGGTTTGGCTTGGTTTGGTTTGGTTAGGTTTGGTTCGGTATGGTTTGCTTTGGTTTGTTTAGGTTTGGTTAGGGTTGGATAGGTTAGGAGAGGTTAGGTTAGGTTAGATTAAGTTAGGTTAGGTTAGGTTAGGTCAGGTTAGGTTAGGTTAGGTTAGGTTAGGTTAGGTTAGGTTAGGTTGGGTAGGTTTGGTTAGGTTTGGTTTGGTTTGGTATGGTATGATTTGGTTTTGTTAGGTTAGGTTAGGTTAGGTTAGGTTAGGATAGGTTAGGTTAGGTCAGGTTGGGTAGGTTTGGTTAGGTTTGTTTTGGTTTGGTATGGTATGATTTGGTTTTGTTAGGTTAGGTTAGATTAGGTTTGGTTTGGATTGGTTGGTTTGGTTTGGTTTGGTTTGGATTGGTTTGGTTAGGTTTGGTTAGGTTAGGTTAGGTTAGGTTACTTTAGGTTAGGCTAGGTTAGGTTAGGTTAGGTTAGGTTAGGTTAGATTAGGTTTGGTTTGGTTTGGTTTGGTTTGGTTTGGTTTGCTTTGGTTTGGTTTGGTTTGGTTTGGTTTTGGTTTCGTTTGGTTTGGTTTGGTTTGGTTCGGTTTGGTTAGGTAAGGTTAGGTTAGGTTAGGTTAGGTTAGGTTAGGTTTGGTTTGGTATGGTTTGGTTTTTTTAGGTTAGGTTAGGTTTGCATTGATTTGGTTTGGTTTGGTTTGGTTAGGTTTGGTTAGGTTAGGGTAGGTTAGGTTAGGTTAGGTTTGATTAAGTTAGGTTTGGTTTGGTTTTGTTTGTGTTGGTTTGGTTTGGTTTGGTTTGGATTGGTTTGGCTTGGTTTTGTTAGGTTAGGTTAGGTTAGGTTAGGTTAGGTTAGTTTGGGTATTTTTGGTTAGGTTTGGTTTGGTTTGCTATGGTATGATTTGGTTTTGTAAGGTTGTGTTAGGTTTGGTTTGGTTTGGTTGGTTTGGTTTAGTTTGGTTTGGTTTGGTTTGGTTTGGTTAGGTTTGGTTAGGTTAGGTTAGCTTAGGTTTGTTTAGGTTAGGTCAGGTTAGGTTAGGTTAGGTTAGGTTAGGTTAGGTTAGGTTTGGTTTGGTTTGGTTTGGTTTGGTTTTGGTTTCGATTTGTTTGGTTTGGTTTGGTTTGGTTTGGTAAGGATAGGTTAGGTTAGGTTAGGTTAGGTTAGGTTAGGTTTGGTTAGGTTAGGTTAGGTTAGGTTTGGTTTGGTTTGGTTTTCTTCAGCTAGGTTACATTAGGTTAGGTTTGCATTGGTTTGGTTTGGTTTGCTTTGGTTTGGTTTGGTTAGGATTGGTTAGGTTAGGTTAGGTTAGGATAGGTTAGGTTAGGTTAGGTTAGGTTATGTTAGGTAAGGTTATTTTAGGTTTGGTTTGGTTTGGTTTGGTTTGGTTTGGTTTGGTTTGTTTTGGTTTGGCTTGGTTTGGTTTGGTTAGGTTTGGTTCGGTTTGGTTTGCTTTGGTTTGTTTAGGTGTGGTTAGGTTTGGATAGGTTAGGATTGGTTAGTTTAGGTTAGATTAAGTTAGGTTAGGTTAGGTTAGGCCAGGTTAGATTAGGTTAGGTTAGGTTAGGTTTGGTTTGGTTTGGTTTGGTTAGGATAGGTTAGGTAAGGTTAGGTTAGGTTGGATTAGGTTAGGTTAGGTTAAGTTAGGTTAGGTTATGTCAGGTTAGGTTAGGTTGGGTTAGGTTTGGTTAGGTTTGGTTTGGTTTGGTTTGGGTGGTTTTGTTAGGTTAGGTTAGGTTAGGTTTGGTTTGGTTTGGTTAGGTTTTGTTAAATTAAGTTAGGTTAGGTTAGATTAGGTTAGGTTAGGTTAGGTTAGGTTAGGTTAGGTAAGGTTTGGTTTGGTTTGGTTTGGTTTGGTTTGGTTTCGTATGGTTTGGTTTGGTTTGATTTGGTTTCGTTTGGTTTCGTTTGGTTTAGTTTCGTTTGGTTTGGTTTCGTTTAATTTGGTTAGGTTGGATTAGGTTAGGTTAGGTTAAGTTAGATTAAGTTAGGTTAGTTTGGGTTAGGTTGGGTTGGGTTAGGTTAGGTTAATTTAGGTTAGGTTAGGTTAGGTTAGGTTAGGTTAGGTTAGGTTAGGTTAGGTTAGGTTTGGTTCGGTTAGGTTCGGTTAGGTTGGGTCAGGTTACTTTAGGTTAGGTTAGGTTTGGTTTGGTTAGGTTCGGTTAGGTTAGGTCATGTTAGGTTAGGTTAGGTTAGGTTAGGATAGGTTAGGTTTGGTTTGGTTCGGTTTGGTTTGGTTTGGTTTGGTTTGGTTTCGTTTGGTTTGGTTTGGTGCGGTTAGGTTAGGTTAGGTTAGGTTAGGTTAGGATAGGTTAGGTTAGGTTAGGTTAGGTTAGGTCTGGTTAGGTTTTGTTTGGTTTGTTTTGGTTTGGTTTGGTTAGTGTTCAGTTAGGTTAGGTTAGGTTAGCTTAGGTTAGGTTAGATTAGGTTAGGTGAGGTGAGGTTAGGTTAGGTTAAGTTAGGTTAGGTTAGGTTCGGTTCGGTTCGGTTCGGTTCGGTTTGCTTCCTTTCGGTTCCGTAGGGTTCAGTTCGGTTCGGTTTGGTTCG
>NC_060146.1:2390000-2395000 GCF_021461385.2 Schistocerca piceifrons | reverse complement strand
GGTTAGGTTAGGTTAGGTTAGGTTAGGTTATGTTAGGTTAGGTGAGGTTAGGTTAGGTTAGCTTAGCTTAGGTTCGGTTCGGCTCGGTTCGGTTCCGTTCGATTCGGTTCTGTTCCGTTCGCTTCCGTTCGGTTCGGTTCGGTTCTGTTTGGTTCGGTTCGGTTAGGTTAGTTTAGGTTAGGTTAGGTTTTGTTTGGTTTATTTTGGTTTGCTTTGCTTTCGTATTGTTACGTTAACATAGGTTAGGTTAGGTTAGGTTAGGTTAAGTTAGGTTAGGTTTTGTTTGGTTGTGTTTGGTTTGGTTTGGTTTGGTTTGGTTTGGTTAGGTTAGGTTAGGTTAGGTTTGGTTTGGTTTGGTTTGGTTTGGTTTGGTTTGGTTTGGTTTGGTTTCGTTTGGTTTGGTTTGGTTTCGTTTGGTTTGGTTTGGTTTCGTTTGGTTTGGTTTGGTTTCGATTGGTTTGGTATGTTTTGGTTTGGTTAGGTTTGGTTTGGTTTGGTTTGGTTTGGCTTGGTTTGGTTTGGTTTGGTTTGGTTTCGTTAGGTTAGGTTAGGTTAGGTTAGGTTAGGTTAGGTTATGTTAGGTTTGGTTAGGTTGGGTAGGTTTGGTTAGGTTTGGTTTGGTTTGGTATGTTATGATTTTGTTTTGTTAGGTTAGGTTAGGTTAGGTTAGGTTTGGTTTGGTTTGGTTGGTTTGGTTTGGTTTGGTTTGGTTTGGTTAGGTTAAGTTAGGTTAGGTTAGGTTAGGTTAGGTTGGGTTAGATTAGGTTAGGTTAGGTTAGGTGAGGTAAGGTTAGGTTAGGTTAGGTTAGGTTAGTCTAGGTTAGGTTAGCCTAGGCTAGGCTATGCTAGGCTAGGTTAGGCTAGGCTAGGCTAGGCTATGCTAGGCTAGGATAGGGCAGGCTAGTTTAGTTTAGGCTAGGTTAGGCTCGGTTGAGTTGGGTTGGGTTGGGTTGGGTTGGTTTGGGTTGGGTTGGGTTGGGTTGGGTTGGGTTGGGTTGGGTTGGGTTGGGTTGGGTTGTGTTGGGTTGCGTTGGGTTGGGTTGTGTTGTGTTGGGTTGTGTTTTGTTGTGTTGCGTTGGGTTGGTTTGTGTTGGGTTGCGTTTGCTTGGGTTGTGTTGGGTTGGGTTGGGTTGGGTTAGGTTAGGTTAGGTTACATTAGGTTAGGGTTGATTAAATTAGGTTAGGTTAGGTTAGGTTTGGTTAGGTTAGGTTAGGTTAGGTTAGGTTAGGTTAGATTAGGTTAGGTTAGGTTAAGTTAGGTTAGGTTATGTCAGGTTAGGTTAGGTTGGGTTAGGTTTGGTTAGGTTTGTTTTGGTTTGGTTTGGTTTGGTATTGCTAGGTTAGGTTAGGTTAGGTTAGGTTTGGTTTGGTTTGCTTAGGTTTTGTTGAATTAAGTTAGGTTAGGTTAGCTTAGGTTAGGTTAGGCTAGGTTAGGTTAGGTTAGGATAGGTTAGGTTAGGTTAGGTTAGTTTAGGTTAGGTTAGGTAAGGTTTAGTTTGGTTTGGTTTGGTTTGGTCTGGTTTCGTATGGTGTGGTTCTGTTTGGTTTGGTTTGGTTAGGTAAGGTTAGGTTAGGTTAGGTTCGGTTAGGTTAGATTAGGTTAGGTTAGGTTGGGTTTTGTTGGGTTGGTTTGGGTTAGGTTAGGTTGGGTTACGTTAGGTTAGGTTAGATAAGGTTAGGTTTGGTTTGGTTTCGTTTGGTTTGGTTTGGTTGGTTTCGTTTGGTTTGGTTTGGTTTGGTTTCGTTTGCTTTGGTTTCATTTAGTTTGGTTTATTTTGGTTTGGTTTGGTTTGGTTAGGTTAGGTTAGGTTGTGTTGGGTTAGGTTAAGTTAGTTTGGGTTAGGTTGGTTTGGGTTGGGTTAGGTTAGGTTAGGTTAGGTTAGGTTATGTTAGGTTACGTTCGGTTCGGTTAGGTTGGGTTAGGTTAGGTTAGGTTAGGTTAGGTTAGGTTAGGTTAGGTTAGGTTAGGTTTTGTTTGGTTTGGTTTGGTTTTGTTTGGTTTTGTTTTGTTAGGTTAAAATAGGTTACGTTAGGTTAGGTTATTTTTGCTTTGGTTTGGTTTGGTTTGGTTTGGTTTGGTTTGGTTAGGTGAGGTTAGGTTAGGTTAGGTTAGGTGAGGTTAGGTTTTGTTTGGTTTGGTTTGGTTTGGTTTGATTTGGTTTGGTTTGGTTAGGTTAGGTTAGGTTAGGATAGGTTAGGTTAGGTTAGGTGAGTTGAGGTGAGGTTAGGTTAGGTTAGGTTAGGTTAGGTTA
Organism: Schistocerca piceifrons; assembly: GCF_021461385.2. NCBI lineage: Eukaryota > Metazoa > Arthropoda > Insecta > Orthoptera > Acrididae > Schistocerca > Schistocerca piceifrons. The sequence continues at coordinate 2,392,748 of NC_060146.1, read as the reverse complement.
GGTTCGGTTCGGTTCGGTTCGGTCCGTTTCGGTTCGGTTCGGTTCCGTTCCGTTCGGTTCCGCTCGGTTCGGTTCGGTTCGGTTTGGTTCGATTCGGTTAGGTTAGTGTAGGATAGGTTAGGTTAGTTTAAGTTAGGTTAGTTTTTGTTTGGTTTTGTTTGGTTTGGTTTGATTTGGTTTGGTTTGGTTAGGATAGGTTAGGTTAGGTTAGGTTAGATTAGGTTAGGTTAGGTAAGGTTTGGTTTGGTTTGGTTTGGTTTGGTTTGGTTTGGTCTGGTTTTGTATGGTGTGGTTCTGTTTGGATTGGTTTGGTTAGGTAAGGTTAGGTTAGGTTAAGTTAGGTTAGGTTAGGTTAGGTTAGGTTAGGTTGGGTTTTGATGGGTTGGTTTGGGTTATTTCAGGTTGGGTTACGTTAGGTTAGGTTGGATTAGGTTAGGTTTGGTTTGGTTTGGTTTGGTTTCGTTTGGTTTGGTTTGGTTGGTTTGGTTGGTTTGGTTTGGTTTGGTTTGGTATGGTTTCGTTTGGTTTGGTTTCATTTAGTTTGGTTTATTTTGGTTTGGTTTGGTTTGGTTTGGTTTGGTTTGGTTTGGTTAGGTTAGGTTAGGTTGGGTTTGGTTAGGTTAGGTTAGTTTGGGTTAGGTTGGTTTGGGTTGGGTTAGGTTAGGTTAGGTTAGGTTAGGTTAGGTTAGGTTAGGTTAGGTTAGGTTAGGTTCGGTTCGGTTAGGTTAGGTTAGGTTAGGTTAGGTTAGGTTAGGTTAGGTTAGGTTTTATTTGGTTTGGTTTGGTTTTGTTTGGTTTTGTTTTGTTAGGTTTAAATAGGTTAGGTTAGGTTAGGTTAGGTTTGCTTCGGTTTGTTTTGGTTTGGTTTGGTTTGGTCTGGTTAGGTGTGGTTAGGTTAGGTTAGGTTAGGTTAGGTTAGGTTAGGTTAGGTTAGGTTTGGTTTGGTTTGCTTTGGTTTGGTTTGGTATAGTTTGATTTGGTTTTTGTTGGTTTGGTTCCGTTTCGTTTCGTTTGGTTTGGTTTGCTTTGGTTTGGTTTGATTTGGTTTGGTTTGGTTTGGTTTGGTTTGGTTTGCTTTGGTTTGGTTTCGTTAGGTTAGGTTAGGTTAGGTTAGGTTAGGTTAGGTTAGGTTTTGTTTGGTTTGGTTTGGTTTTGTTTGGTTTTGTTTTGTTAGGTTAAAATAGGTTAGGTTAGGTTAGGTTAGGTTTGCTTTGGTTTGGTTTGGTTTGGTTTGGTTAGGTGTGGTTAGGTTAGGTTAGGTTAGGTTAGGTTAGGTTAGGTTAGGTTAGGTTGGGTAGGTTTGGTTAGGTTTGTTTTGATTTGGTATGGTATGATTTGGTTTTGTTAGGTTAGGTTAGGTTAGGTTAGGTTAGGTCTGGTTTGGTTTGGTTGGTTTGGTTTGGTTTGGTTTTGGTTTCGTTTGGTTTGGTTTGGTTTGGTTTGGTTTGGTTAGGTAAGGTTAGGTTAGGTTAGGTTAGGTTAGGTTAGGTTAGGTTTGGTTTGGTTTGGTTTGGTTTCGTTTTCTTAAGTTAGGTTAGGTTAGGTTAGGTTTGCATTGGTTTGGTTTGGTTTGGTTTCGTTTGGTTTCGTTAGGTTTGGTTAGGTTAGGTTAGGTTAGTATAGGTTAGGTTAGGTTAGGTTAGGTTATGTTAGGTTAGGTTTGATTAGGTTAGGTTTGGTTTGGTTTGGTTTGTGTTGGTTTGCTTTGGTTTGGTTTGGTTTGGTTTGGTTTGTTGTGGTTTGGTTTGGTTTGGTTTGGTTAGGTTGGGTTTAGGTTGGGTTAGGTTGGGTTGGGTTGGGATAGGTAAGGTTAGGTTAGGTTAGGTTATGTTAAGTTATGGTAGGTTTGGTTAGGTTGGGTTAGGTTAGGTTTGATAAGGTTTGGTTAGGTTGGGTTTGGTTTGGTTTGGTTTGGTCTGGTTTTGTTAGGTTACGTTAGGTCAGGTTGGGTTAGGTTAGGTTTGGTTTGATTTGGTTTGGTTTGGTTTGGTTTGGTTTCGTTTCGTTTTGATTGGTTTGGTTTCGTTTGGTTTGGTTTGGTTTGGTTTGGTTTCGTATGGTTTGGTTTGGTTTGGTTTGGTATGGTTTGGTTTGGTTTGGTTTGGTTTCGTTAGGTTAGGTTAGGTTAGGTTAGTTTAGGTTAGGTTAGGTTAGGTTAGGTTAGCTTGGGTAGGTTTGGTTAGGTTTGGTTTGGTTTGGTATGGTATGATTTGGTTTTGTTACGTTAGGTTAGGTTAGGTTACGTTTAGTTTGGTTTGGTTGGTTTGGTTTAGTTTGGTTTGGTTTGGTTTGGCTTGGTTAGGTTTGGTTAGGTTAGGTTAGCTTAGGTTAGTTTAGGTTAGGTCAGGTTAGGTTAGGTTAGGTTAGGTTAGGTCAGGTTAGGTTAGGTTTGGTTTGGTTTGGTTTGGTTTTGGTTTCGATTTGTTTGGTTTGGTTTGGTTTGGTTATGTTTGGTTTGGTTTGGTAAGGTTAGGTTAGGTTAGGTTAGGTTAGGTTAGGTTAGCTTAGGTTTGGTTAGGTTAGGTTAGGTTTGGTTTGGTTTGGTTTGGTTTTCTTCGGGTAGGTTACGTTAGGTTAGGTTTGCATTGGTTTGGTTTTTTTTGGTTTGGCTAGGTTTGGTTTGGTTAGGATTGGTTAGGTTAGTATAGGTTAGGCTAGGTTAGGTTAGGTTAGGTTAGGTTAGGTTAGATTAGGTTATTTTAGGTTTGGTTTGGTTTGGTTTGGTTTGGTTTGGTTAGGTAGGGTTTA
>NC_060146.1:2330000-2332500 GCF_021461385.2 Schistocerca piceifrons | reverse complement strand
GTTAGGTTAGGTTAGGTTAGGTTAGGTTAGGTTAGGTTAGGTTAGGTTAGGTCAGGTTAGGTTAGGTTAGGTTAGGTTTGGTTTGGTTTGGTTTGGTTTGGTTTGGATTGGCTTCGTTGGGTTTGGTTTGGGTTGGTTAGGTTAGGTTAGGTTAGGTTAGGTTTGGTTTGGTTTGGTTTGGTTTGGTTTGGTTTGGTATGGTTAGGATAGGTTAGGTAAAGTTAGGTTAGGTTAGATTAGGTTAGGTTAGGTTAAGTTAGGTTAGGTTATGTCAGGTTAGGTTAGGTTGGGTTAGGTTTGGTTAGGTTTGGTTTGGTTTGGTATGGTTTGGTTTTGTTAGGTTAGGTTAGGTTAGGTTAGGTTTGGTTTGGTTTGGTATGGTTTGGTTTGGTTTGGTTTGGTTTGGCTTGGTTTTGTTAGGTTAGGTTAGGTTAGGTTAGGTTTGGTTTGGTTTGGTTTGGTTAGGTTTTGTTAAATTAGGTTAGGTTAGGTTAGATTAGGTTAGGTTAGGTTAGGTTAGGTTAGGTTAGGTCAGGTTAGGTTAGGTTAAGTTTGGTTTGGTTTGGTTTGGTTTGGTTTGGTTTTGGTTTCGTTTAGTTAGGTTTGGTTTGGTTTGGTTTGGATTGGTTGGATTTGGTTAGGTGTGGTTAGGTTAGGTTAGGTTAGGTTAGGTTTGGTTAGGTTAGGTTAAGTTAGGTTTGGTTTGGTTTGGTTTGGTTTGGTTTGGTATAGTTTGGTTTGGTTTTTATTGGTTTGGTTCCGTTTCGTTTGGTTTGGTTTGGTTTGCTTTGGTTTGGTTTGGTTTGGTTTGGTTTGGTTTGGTTTGGTTTGGTTTCGTTAGGTTAGATAGGTTAGGTTAGGTTAGGTTAGGTTAGGTTAGGTTAGGTTAGGTTTTGTTTGGTTTGGTTTGGTTTTGTTTGGTTTTGTTTTGTTAGGTTAAAATAGGTTAGGTTAGGTTAGGTTTGCTTTGGTTTGGTTTGGTTTATTTGGTGTGGTTAGGTTAGGTTAGGTTAGGTTAGGTTAGGTTAGGTTAGGTTGGGTAGGTTTGGTTAGGATTGTTTCGGTTTGGTATGGTATGATTTGGTTTTGTTAGGTTAGGTTAGGTTAGGTTAGGTTAGGTTTGGTTTGGTTTGGTTGGTTTGGTTTGGTTTGGTTTTGGTTGCGTTTGGTTTCGTTTGGTTTGGTTTGGTTGGGTTAGGTAAGGTTAGGTTAGGTTAGGTTAGTTTAGGTTAGGTTAGGTTTGGTTTGGTTTGGTTTGGTTTCGTTTCGTTTTCTTAAGTTAGGTTAGGTTAGGTTAGGTTTGCATTGGTTTGGTTTGGTTTGGTTTCGTTTGGTTTCCTTAGGTTTGGTTAGGTTAGGTTAGGTTAGTATAGGTTAGGTAAGGTTAGGTTAGGTTATGTTAGGTTAGGTTTGATTAGGTTAGGTTTGGTTTGGTTTGGTTTGTGTTGGTTTGCTTTGGTTTGGTTTGGTTTGGTTTGTTGTGGTTTGGTTTGGTTTTGTTTGGTTTGGTTAGGTTGGGTTTAGGTTGGGTTAGGTTGGGTTGGGTTGGGATAGGTTAGGTTAGGTTAGGTTAGGTTAGGTTAGGTTCGGTTAGGCTAGGTTCGGTTAGGTTAGGTCAGTTTAAGTTACGTTAGGTTAGGTTAGGTTAGGTTACGATAGGTTAGGTTAGGTTTGGTTTGCTTTGGTTTGGTTTTGTTAGGTTAGGTTACGTTACGTTAGCTTTGCATAGGTTTGGTTTGGTTTGGTTTGGATTGGTTTGGTTAGGTTTGGTTAGGTTAGGTTAGGTTAGGATAGGATAGGTTAGGTTAGGTTAGGTTATGTCAAATTAGGTTAGGTTAGGTTTGGTTTTGTTTGGTTTGGTTTGGTTCGCTTTGGTTTGGTTTGGTTTGGTTTGGTTTGGTGTGGTTTGGTTTGGTTTGCTTTGGTTTGGTTAGGTTGGGTTTATGTTGGGTTAGGTTGGGTTGGGTTGGGTTACATTACGTTAGGTTATGTTAGGTTAGGGTAGGTTAGGTTAGGTTAGGTTTGATTAGGTTTGGTTTGTTTTGGTTTGGTTTGGTTTGGTTTGGTTAGGTTTGGTTTGGTTTGGTTTGCTTTGGTTTGTTTAGGTTTGGTTAGGTTTGATTAGGTTAGGTTAGGTTAGGTTAGGTTAGGTTAGGTTAGTTTCGATTAGGTTAGGTTAGGTTAAGTTAGGTTAGGTTATGTCAGGTTAGGGTAGGTTGGGTTAGGGTGGTTAGGTTTGGTTTGGTTTGTTTTGGTTTGGATTTGTTAGGTTAGGTTAGGTTAGGTTAGGTTAGGATAGGTTAGGTTAGGTTTGGTTTGGTTTGGTTTGGTTTGGTTTGGTTTTGGTTTCGATTTGTTTGGTTTGGTTTGGTTTGGTTTGGTAAGGTTAGGTTAGGTTGGGTTAGGTTAGGTAAGGTTAGGTTAAGTTTGGTTAGGTTAGGTTAGGTTAGGTATGGTTTGGTTTGGTTTGGTTTTCTTCGGCTAGGTTACGTTAGGTTAG
>NC_060146.1:2307500-2310000 GCF_021461385.2 Schistocerca piceifrons | reverse complement strand
GTTTGGTTTGGTTTGGTTTCTTTAGGTTTTGTTAAATTAAGTTAGGTTAGGTTACATTAGGTTAGGTTAGGTTAGGTTAGGTTAGGTTAAGTTAGGTTAGGTAGGGTTTGGTTTGGTTTGGTTTGGTTTTGTATGGTTTGGTTGGGTTTGATTTGATTTCGTTTGGCTTCGTTTGGTTTGGTTTCGTTTGGTTTGGTTTGGTTTAATTTGGTTAGGTTAGATGAGGTTAGGTTAGGTTAGGTTAGATTAGAATAGGTTAGTTTGGGTTAGGTTGGGTTGGGTTAGGTTAGGTTAATTTAGGTTAGGTTAAATTAGGTTAGGTTAGGTTAGGTTAGGTTTGGTTCGGTTAGTTTCGGTTAGGTTGGGTCAGGTTAGGTTAGGTTAGGTTAGGTTTAGTTTGGTTTGGTTTGGTTTGGTTTGGTTTGGTTTGGTTTGGTTTGGCATCGTTTGGTTTGGTTTGGTTTGGTTTGGTTTGGTTAGGTTTTGTTAAATTAAGTTAGGTTAGGTTAGATTAGGTTAGGTTAGGTTAGGTTAGGTTAGGTTAGGTTAGGTTAGGTCAGGTTAGGTTAGGTTAGGTTAGGTTTGGTTTGGTTTGGTTTGGTTTGGTTTGGTTTGGTTTGGTTTTGGTTTCGTTCAGTTAGGTTTGGTTTGGTTTGGTTTGGTTTGGTTGGATTTGGTTAGGTGTGGTTAGGTAAGGTTAGGTTAGGTTAGGTTAGGTTTTGTTTGGTTTGGTTTGGTTTGGTTTGGTATGGTTAGGTTAGGTTAGGTTAGGTAATGTTTGGTTAGGTTAGGTTAGGTTACGTGAGGTGAGGTGAGGTGAGGTTAGGTTAGGTTAGGTTAGGTTAGGTTAGGTTAGGTTAGGTTCGGTTCGGTTCTGTTCGGTTCGGTTCAGTTCGGTTCGGTTTGATCCGTTCCGTTCGGTTTTGTTTGGTTTGGTGTGGTTTGGTTTGATTTGGTTTGGTTAGGTTAGGTTAGGTTAGGTTAGTTTAGGTTTGGTTAAGTTGGGTTAGGTGAGGTGAGGTGAGGTTAGGTTAAGTTAGGTTAGAATAGGTTAGGTTAGGTTCGGTTCGGTTAGGTTCGGTTAGGTTATGTTAGGTTAGGTTAGGTTAGGTTTTGTTTGGTTTGGTTTGGTTTTGTTTTGTTAGGTTAAAATAAGTTAGGTTAGGTTAGGTTTGCTTTGGTTTGGTTTGGTTTGGTTTGGTTTGGTTAGGTTAGGTTAGGTTAGGTTGGGTTAGGTTAGGTTAGGTTAGTTTGGGTTAGGTTGGGTTGGGTTGGGTTATGTTAGGTTAGGTTTTATTAGGTTAGGTTAGGTTAGGTTAGGTTACGTTAGGTTAGGTTCGGTTCAGTTAGGTTTTGTTTGGCTTGGATACGTTTGGTTTTGTTTTGTTAGGTTAAAATAGGTTAGTTTTGCTTTGGTTTGGTTTGGTTTGGTTTGGTTTGGTTAGGTGTGGTTAGGTTAGGTTAGGTTAGGTTACGTTAGGTTAGGTTAGGTTAGGTTACGTTAGGTTAGGTTAGGTTTGGTTTGGTTTGGTATGGTTTGGTTTGGTATAGTTTGGTTTGGTTTTTATTGGTTTGGTTCCGTTTCGTTTGGTTTGGTTTGGTTTGCTTTGGTTTGGTTTGGTTTGGTTTGGTTTGGTTTGGTTTCGTTAGGTTAGGTTAGGTTAGGTTAGGTTAGGTTAGGTTAGGTTAGGTTAGGTGAGGTTAGGTTAGGTTAGGTTAGGTTTTGTTTGGTTTGGTTTGGTTTTGTTTGGTTTTGTTTTGTTAGGTTAAAATAGGTTAGGTTAGGTTAGGTTAGGTTTGCTTTGGTTTGGTTTGGTTTGGTTTGGTTAGGTGTGGTTAGGTTAGGTTAGGTTAGGTTAGGTTAGGTTAGGTTAGGTTGGGTAGGTTTGGTTAGGTTTGTTTTGGTTTGGTATGGTATGATTTGGTTTTGTTAGGTTAGGTTAGGTTAGGTTAGGTTAGGTTTGGTTTGGTTTGGTTGGTTTGGTTTGGTTTGGTTTAGTTAGGTTAGGTTAGGTTAGGTTAGGTTAGGTTAGGTTAGTTTATGTTAGGTTAGGTTAGGCTAGGTTAGCTTGGGTAGGTTTGGTTAGGTTTGGTTTGGTTTGGTATGGTATGATTTGGTTTTGTTACATTAGGTTAGGTTAGGTTACGTTTAGTTTGGTTTGGTTGGTTTGGTTTAGTTTGGTTTGGTTTGGTTTGGCTTGGTTAGGTTTGGTTAGGTTAGGTGGGCTTAGGTTAGTTTAGGTTAGGTCAGGTTAGGTTAGGTTAGGTTAGGATAGGTCAGGTTAGGTTAGGTTTGGTTTGGTTTGGTTTGGTTTGGTTTGGTTTTGGTTTCGATTTGTTTGGTTTGGTTTGGTTTGGTTTGGTAAGGTTAGGTTAGGTTAGGTTAGGTTAGGTTAGGTTAGCTTAGGTTTGGTTAAGTTAGGTTAGGTTAGGTTTTGTTTGGTTTGGTTTGGTTTTCTTCGGCTAGGTTACGTTAGGTTAGGTTTGCATTGGTTTGGTT
>NC_060146.1:2282500-2285000 GCF_021461385.2 Schistocerca piceifrons | reverse complement strand
GGTAGGTTTGGTTTGGTTTGGTATGGTATGATTTTGTTTTGTTACGTTAGGTTAGGTTAGGTTACGTTTAGTTTGGTTTGGTTGGTTTGGTTTAGTTTGGTTTAGTTTGGTTTGGCTTGGTTACGTTTGGTTAGGTTAGGTTAGCTTAGGTTAGTTTAGGTTAGGTCAGGTTAGGTTAGGTTAGGTTAGGTTAGGTCAGGTTAGGTTGGGTTTGGTTTGGTTTGGTTTGGTTTGGTTTGGTTTTGGTTTCGATGTGTTTGGTTTGGTTTGGTTTGGTTTGGTTTGGTAAGGTTAGGTTAGGTTAGGTTAGGTTAGGTTAGGTTAGCTTAGGTTTGGTTAAGTTTGGTTAGGTTAGGTTTGGTTTGGTTTGGTTTGGTTTTCTTTGGCTAGGTTATGTTAGGTTAGGTTTGCATTGGTTTGGTTTTTTTTGGTTTGGTTTGGCTTGGTTTGGTAAGGATTGGTTAGGTTAGGTTAGGTTAGTATAGGTTAGGCTAGGTTAGGTTAGGTTAGGTTAGGTTAGGTTATTTTAGGTTTGGTTTGGTTTGGTTTGGTTTGGTTAGGTAGGGTTTATGTTGGGTTAGGTTGGGTTGTATTGGGTTACGTTACGTTAGGTTAGGTTAGGTTATGTTAGGTTAGGGTAGGTTAGGTTAGGTTAGGTTAGGTTTGAATAGGATTGGTTAGGTTTGGTTTGTTTTGGCTTGGTTAGGTTTGATTTGGTTACGTTTGTTTCGGTTTGGTTTGCTTTGGTTTGTTTAGGTTTGGTTAGGTATGGATAGGTTAGGATAGGTTAGGTTAGGTTAGATTAAGATAGGTTGGTTAGAATAGGTCAGGTTAAATTACGTTAGATTAGGTTAGGTTTGGTTTGGTTTGGTTTGGTTTGGTTTGGTTTGGTTAGGATAGGTTAGTTAAGGTTAGGTTAGGTTAGATTAGGTTAGGTTAGGTTAAGTTAGGTTAGGTTATTTCAGATTAGGTTAGGTTGGGTTAGGTTTGGTTAGGTTTGGTTTGGTTTGGTTTGTTTTGGTTTTGTTAGGTTAGGTTAGGTTAGGTTAGGTTAGGTTTGGTTTGGTTTGGTTTGGTTTGGTTTGGTTTGGTTCGGTTTGGTTAGGTTAGGTTAGGTTAGGTTAGGTTAAATTGGGTTAGGTTGGGTTGAGTTGGGTTAGGTTAGGTTAGGTTAGGTTAGGTTAGGTTCGGTTAGGTTAGGTTCGGTTAGGTTAGGTTAGTTCAAGTTAGGTTAGGTTAGGTTAGGTTACGATAGGTTAGGTTAGGTTTGGTTTGCTTTGGTTTGGTTTTGTTAGGTTAGGTTACGTTACGTTAACTTTGCATAGGTTTGGTTTGGTTTGGTTTGGTTTGGATTGGTTTGGTTAGGTTTGTTAGGTTAGGTTAGGTTAGGATAGGATAGATTAGGTTAGGTTAGGTTATGTCAAATTAGGTTAGGTTAGGTTTGGTTTGGTTTGGTTTGGTTTTGTTTGGTTTGGTTTGGTTCGCTTTGGTTTGGTTTGGTTTGGTTTGGTTTGGTGTTGTTTGGTTTGGTTTGCTTTGGTTTGGTTAGGTTGGGTTATTGTTGGGTTAGGTTGGGTTGGGTTGGGTTACATTACGTTAGGTTAGGTTAGGTTATGTTAGGTTAGGGTAGGTTAGGTTAGGTTAGGTTTGATTAGGTTTGGTTAGGTTTGGTTTGTTTTGGTTTTTTTTGGTTTGGTTTGGTTAGGTTTGGTTTGGTTTGGTTTGCTTTGGTTTGTTTAGGTTTGGTTGGGTTTGGGTAGGTTAGGTTAGGTTAGGTTAGGTTAGGTTAGTTTCGATTAGGTTAGGTTAGGTTAAGTTAGGTTAGGTTATGTCAGGTTAGGGTAGGTTGGGTTAGGGTGGTTAGGTTTGGTTTGGTTTGTTTTGGTTTGGATTTGCTAGGTTAGGTTAGGTTAGGTTAGGTTAGGATAGGTTAGGTTAGGTTTGGTTTGGTTTGGTTTGGTTTGGTTTGGTTTTGGTTTCGATTTGTTTGGTTTGGTTTGGTTAGGTTTGGGTTGGTTTCGTTTGGTTTGGTAAGGTTAGGTAAGGTTGGGTTAGGTTAGGTAAGGTTAGGTTAAGTTTGGTTAGGTTAGGTTAGGTTAGGTATGGTTTGGTTTGGTTTGGTTGTCTTCGGCTAGGTTACGTTAGGATAGGTTTGCATTGGTTTGGTTTGGTTTGGTTTGGTTTGGTCTGGTTTGGTTAGGATCGGTTAGGTTAGGTTGGGTTAGGATAGGATAGGTTAGGTTAGGTTAGGTTATGTTATGTTAGGTTAGGTTAGGTTAGGTTAGGTTAGGTTAGGTTAGGTTAGGTTAGGTTATGTTAGGTTAGGTTAGGTTAGGTTAGGTTGGGTAGGTTTGTTTGGGTTTGGTTTGGTTTGGTTTGGTTTGATTTGGTTTTATTAGGTTGGGTTAGGTTAGGTATGGTTTGGTTTGGTTTGGTTTGGTTTGGTTTCGTTTGGTTTGGTTTGGTTTGGTTTGGTATGGTTTGGTTTGGTTTGGTTTGG
>NC_060146.1:2275000-2277500 GCF_021461385.2 Schistocerca piceifrons | reverse complement strand
CCGTTCGGTTCCGCTCGGTTCGGTTCGGTTCGGTTTGGTTCGATTCGGTTAGGTTAGTTTAGGATAGGTTAGGTTAGGTTAGGTTAGGTTCGGTTCGGTTAGGTTCGGTTAGGTTGGGTTAGGTTAGGTTAGGTTTTGTTTTCTTTGGTTTGGTTTGGTTTGGTTTTGTTTTGTTAGATTAAAATAGGTTAGGTTAGGTTAGGTTAGGTTTGCTTTCTTTTGGTTTGGTTTGGTTTGGTTTGGTTTGGTTAGGTGTGGTTAGGTTAGGTTAGGTTATTTTAAGTTAGGTTAGGTTTTGTTTGGTTTTGTTTGGTTTGGTTCGGTTTGGTTTGGTTTGGTTAGGTTAGGTTAGGTTAGGTTAGGTTAGATTAGGTTAGGTTAGGTAAGGTTTGGTTTGGTTTGGTTTGGTTTGGTTTGGTCTGGATTCGTATAGTGTGGTTCTGTTTGGTTTGGTTTGGTTAGGTAAGGTTAGGTTAGGTTAGGTTAGGTTAGGTTAGGTTAGGTTGGGTTTTGTTGGGTTGGTTTGGGTTAGGTTAGGTTGGGTTACGTTAGGTTAGGTTAGATTAGGTTAGGTTTGGTTTGGTTTGGTTTCGTTTGGTTTGGTTTGGTTTGGTTGGTTTCGTTTGGTTTGGTTTGGTTTGGTTTCGTTTGGTTTGGTTTCATTTAGTTTGGTTTATTTTGGTTTTGGTTTGATTTGGTTTGGTTTGGTTTGGTTAGGTTAGGTTCGGTTCGGTTAGGTTCGGTTAGGTTAGGTTAGGTTAGGTTAGGTTAGGTTAGGTTAGGTTAGGTTAGGTTTTGTTTGGTTTGGTTTGGTTTTGTTTGGTTTTGTTTTGTTAGGTTAAAATAGGTTAGGTTAGGTTAGGTTAGGTTTGCTTCGGTTTGGTTTGGTTTGGTTTGGTTTGGTTTGGTTAGGTGTAGTTAGGTTAGGTTAGGTTAGGTTAGGTTAGGTTAGGTTAGGTTAGGTTTGGTTTGGATTGGTTTGGTTTGGTTTGGTATAGTTTGGTTTGGTTTTTATTGGTTTGGTTCCGTTTCATTTGGTAAGGTTTGGCTTGCTTTGGTTTGGTTTGGTTTGGTTTGGTTTGGTTTGGTTTGGTTTGGTTTGGTTTGCTTTGGTTTGGTTTCGTTAGGTTAGGTTAGGTTAGGTTAGGTTAAGTTAGGTTAGGTTAGGTTAGTTTAGGTTAGGTTAGGTTAGGTTAGGTTTTGTTTGGTTTGGTTTGGTTTTGTTTGATTTTGTTTTGTTAGGTTAAAATAGGTTAGGTTAGGTTAGGTTAGGTTTGCTTTGGTTTGGTTTGGTTTGGTTTGGTTAGGTGTGGTTAGGTTAGGTTAGGTTAGGTTAGGTTAGGTTAGGTTAGGTTAGGTTAGGTTGGGTAGGTTTGGTTAGGTTTGTTTTGGTTTGGTATGGTATGATTTGGTTTTGTTAGGTTAGGTTAGGTTAGGTTAGGTTAGTTTAGGTTAAGTTCGGTTTGGTTTGGTTTGGTTTGGTTTCGTTTTCTTAAGTTAAGTTAGGTTAGGTTAGGTTTGCATTGGTTTGGTTTGGTTTGGTTTCGTTTGGTTTCGTTAGGTTTGGTTAGGGTAAGTTAGGTTAGTATAAGTTAGGTTAGGTTAGGTTAGGTTATGTTAGGTTAGTTTTGATTAGGTTAGGTTTGGTTTGGTTTGGTTTGTGTTGGTTTGCTTTGGTTTGGTTAGGTTTGGTTTAGTTTGTTGTGGTTTGGTTTGGTTTGGTTTGGTTTGGTTAGGTTGGGTTTAGGTTGGGTTAGGTTGGGTTGGGTTGGGATAGGTTAGGTTAGGTTAGGTTAGGTTATGTTAAGTTAGGGTAGGTTTGGTTAGGTTGGGTTAGGTTAGGTTTGATAAGGTTTGGTTAGGTTGGGTTTGGTTTGGTTTGGTTTCGTTTTGTTTTGATTGGTTTGGTTTCGTTTGGTTTGGTTTGGTTTGGTTTGGTTTGGTTTGGATTCGTATGGTTTGGTTTGGTTTGGTTTGGTATGGTTTGGTTTGGTTTGGTTTGGTTTCGTTAGGTTAGGTTAGGTTAGGTTAGGTTAGGTTAGTTTAGGTTAGGTTAGGTTAGGTTAGGTTAGCTTGGGTAGGTTTGGTTAGGTTTGGTTTGGTTTGGTATGGTATGATTTGGTTTTCTTACGTTAGGTTAGGTTAGGTTACGTTTAGTTTGGTTTTGTTGGTTTGGTTTAGTTTGGTTTGGTTTGGTTTGGCTTGGTTAGGTTTGGTTAGGTTAGGTTAGCTTAGGTTAGTTTAGGTTGGGTCAGGTTAGGTTAGGTTAGGTTAGGTTAGGTTAGGCTAGGTTAGGTTAGCCTAGGCTAGGCTATGCTAGGCTAGGTTAGGCTAGGCTAGGCTAGGCTATGCTAGGCTAGGATAGGGTAGGCTAGTTTAGTTTAGGCTAGGTTAGGCTCGGTTGAGTTGGGTTGGGTTGGGTTGGGTTGGTTTGGGTTGGGTTGGGTTGGGTTGGGTTGCGTTGGGTTGGGTTGTGTTGTGTTGGGTTGTGTTTTGTTGT
>NC_060146.1:2257500-2260000 GCF_021461385.2 Schistocerca piceifrons | reverse complement strand
GTTAGGTAAGGTTAGGTTAGGTTAGGTTAGGTTAGGTTAGGTTAGGTTAGGTTAGGTTTGGTTTGGTTTGGTTTGGTTTGGTTTCGTTTTCTTAAGTTGGGTTAGGTTAGGTTAGGTTTGCATTGGTTTGGTTTGGTTTGGTTTCGTTAGGTTTGGTGAGGTTGGGTTAGGTTAGTATAGGTTGGGTAAGGTTAGGTTAGGTTATGTTAGGTTAGGTTTGATTAGGTTAGGTTTGGTTTGGTTTGGTTTGTGTTGGTTTGCTTTGGTTTGGTTTGGTTTGGTTTGTTGTGGTTTGGTTTGGTTTGGTTTGGTTTGGTTAGGTTGGGTTTAGGTTGGGTTAGGTTGGGTTGGGTTGGGATAGGTTAGGTTAGGTTAGGTTAGGTTATGTTAAGTTAGCGTAGGTTAGGTTAGGTTGGGTTAGGTTAGGTTTGGTTTGGTCTGGTTTTGTTAGGTTACCTTAAGTGAGGTTGGGTTAGGTTAGGTTTGGTTTAGTTTGGTTTGGTTTGGTGTGGTTTGGTTTCGTTTCGTTTTGATTGGTATTGTTTCGTTTGGTTTGGTTTGGTTTGGTTTGGTTTGGTTTGGTTTGGTTTCGTATGGTTTGGTTTGGTTTGGTTTGGTATGGTTTCGTTTGGTTTGGTTTGGTTTAGTTAGGTTAGGTTAGGTTAGGTTAGGTTAGCTTAGGTTTGGTTAAGTTAGGTTAGGTTAGGTTTGGTTTGGTTTGGTTTGGTTTTCTTCTGCTAGGTTACGTTAGGTTAGGTTTGCATTGGTTTGGTTTTTTTTGGTTTGGTTTGGTTTGGTTTGGTTAGGATTGGTTAGGTTAGGTTAGGTTAGTATAGGTTAGGCTAGGTTAGGTTAGGTTAGGTTTGATTAGGATTGGTTATGTTTGGTTTGTTTTGGTTTGGTTAGGTTTGATTTGGTTACGTTTGGTTCGGTTTGGTTTGCTTTGGTTTGTTTAGGTTTGGTTAGGTATGGATAGGTTAGGATAGGTTAGGTTAGGTTAGATTAAGATAGGTTGGTTAGAATAGGTCAGGTTAAATTACGTTAGATTAGGTTAGGTTTGGTTTGGTTTGGTTTGGTTTGGTTAGGATAGGTTAGTTAAGGTTAGGTTAGGTTAGATATGGTTAGGTTAGGTTATGTTAGGTTAGGTTATGTCAGATTAGGTTAGGTTGGGTTAGGTTTGGTTAGGTTTGGTTTGGTTTGGTTTGTTTTGGTTTTGTTAGGTTAGGTTAGGTTAGGTTAGGTTTGGTTTGGTTTGGTTTGGTTTGGTTTGGTTTGGTTTGGTTTGGTTAGGTTAGGTTAGGTTAGGTTAGGTTAAATTGGGTTAGGTTGGGTTGAGTTGGGTTAGGTTAGGTTAGGTTAGGTTAGGTTAGGTTCGGTTAGGTTAGGTTCGGTTAGGTTAGGTTAGTTTAAGTTAGGTTAGGTTAGGTTAGGGTAGGTTACGATAGGTTAGGTTAGGTTTGGTTTGCTTTGGTTTGGTTTTGTTAGGTTAGGTTACGTTTCGTTAGCTTTGCATAGGTTTGGTTTTGTTTGGTTTGGTTTGGTTTGGATTGGTTTGGTTAGGTTTGGTTAGGTTAGGTTAGGTTAGGATAGGATAGGTTAGGTTAGGTTAGGTTATGTCAAATTAGGTTAGGTTAGGTTTGGTTTGGTTTGGTTTAGTTTTGTTTGGTTTGGTTTGGTTCGCTTTGGTTTGGTTTGGTTTGGTTTGGTGTGGTTTGGTTCGGTTTGCTTTGGTTTGGTTAGGTTGGGTTTATGTTGGGTTAGGTTGGGTTGGTGTAGGTTACATTACGTTAGGTTAGGTTAGGTTATGTTAGGTTAGGGTAGGTTAGGTTAGGTTAGGTTTGATTAGGTTTGGTTAGGTTTGGTTTGTTTTGGTTTGGTTTGGTTTGGTTTGGTTAGGTTTGGTTTGGTTTGGTTTGCTTCGGTTTGTTTAGGTTTGGTTAGGTTTGGGTAGGTTAGGTTAGGTTAGGTTAGGTTAGGTTAGTTTCGATTAGGTTAGGTTAGGTTAAGTTAGGTTAGGTTATGTCAGGTTAGGGTAGGTTGGGTTAGGGTGGTTAGGTTTGGTTTGGTTTGTTTTGGTTTGGATTTGTTAGGTTAGGTTAGGTTAGGTTAGGATAGGTTAGGTTAGGTTTGGTTTGGTTTGATTTGGTTTGGTTTGGTTTTGGTTTCGATTTGTTTGGTTTGGTTTGGTTAGGTTTGGTTTGGTTTGGTTTGGTTTGGTAAGGTTAGGTTAGGTTGGGTTAGGTTAGGTAAGGTTAGGTTAAGTTTGGTTAGGTTAGGTTAGGTTAGGTATGGTTTGGTTTGGTCTGGTTTTCTTCGGCTAGGTTACGTTAGGTTAGGTTTGCATTGGTTTGGTTTGGTTTGGTTTGGTTTTGTTAGGATCGGTTAGGTTAAGTTGGGTTAGGATAGGATAGGTTAGGTTAGGTTAGGTTATGTTAGGTTAGGTTAGGTTAGGTTAGGTTAGGTCAGGTTAGGTTAGGTTAGGTTAGGTTAGGTTTGGTTT
>NC_060146.1:2242500-2245000 GCF_021461385.2 Schistocerca piceifrons | reverse complement strand
GTTAGGTTAGGTTAGTTTAGGTTAGGTTAGGTTAGGTTAGGTGAGGTGAGGTGAGGTTAGGTTATGTTACGTTAGGTTAGGTTAGTTTCGGTTCGGTTCGGTTCGGTTCGGTTTGGTTCGGTTCGGTTCCGTTCGGTTCGGTTCCGTTCGGTTCGGTTCGGTTCGGTTTGGTTCGGTTCGGTTAGGTTAGTTTAGGTTAGGTTAGGTTAGTTTAGGTTATGTTTGGTTAGGTTAGGTTAGGTTGAGTTTGGTTTGGTTTGGTTTGGTTTGGATAGGTTAGGTTAGGTTAGGTTAGGTTGCGTTATGTTAGGTTAGGTTAAGTTAGGTTAGGTTTGGTTTGGTTTGGTTTGGTTTCGTTTGGTTTGGCTTGGCTTGGTTTGGTCTGGTTTGGTTTCTTTTGGTTTGGTTTGGTTTGGTTTGGTTTGGTTAGGTTAGGTTAGGTTAGGTTAGGTTATGTTAGGTTAGGTTAGGTTAGGTTAGGTTAGGTTAGGTTATGTTAGGTAAGGTTTGGTTTGGTTTGGTTTGGTTTGGTTTGGTTTGGCCTGGTTTCGTATGGTTTGGTTTGGTTTGGTTAGGTTAGGTTAGGTTAGGTTCGGTTGGGTTTGGTTGGGTTGGTTTGGGTTAGGTTAGGTTAGGTTAGGTTAGATTAGGTTAGGTTTGGATTGGTTTGGTTTGGTTTGGTTAAATTTGGTTTGGTTTGGTTTCGATTGGTTTGGTTTGGTTTCGTTTGGTTTGGTTTCGTTTGGTTTGGTTTATTTTGATTTGGTTTGGTTTGGTTTGATTTGGTTTGGTTAGGTAACGTTAGGTTAGTTTGGGTTAGGTTTGGTTAGGTTAGTTTGGGTTAGGTTGGGTTGGGTTGGGTTAGGTTAGGTTCAGTTAGGTTAGGTTAGGTTAGGTTAGGTTAGGTTAGGTTAGGTTAGGTTCGGTTCAGTTCGGTTAAGTTCGGTTAGGTTAGGTTAGGTTAGGTTAGGTTTTGTTTTCTTTGGTTTGGTTTGGTTTTGTTTTGTTAGATTAAAATAGGTTAGGTTAGGTTAGGTTAGGTTTGCTTTGTTTTGGTTTGGTTTGGTTTGGTTTGGTTTGGTTAGGTGTGGTTAGGTTAGGTTAGGATAGGTTAGGTTAGGTTAGTTTAAGTTAGGTTAGGTTTTGTTTGGTTTTGTTTGGTTTGGTTTGGTTTGATTTGGTTTGGTTAGGTTAGGTTAGGTTAGGTTAGGTTAGGTTAAGTTAGGTGAGGTGAGGATAAGTTAGGTTAGGTTAGGTTAGGTTCGGTTCGGTTCGGTTCGGTTCCGTTCGGTTCGGTTAGTTTCAGTTCCGTTCCGTTCGGTTTCGTTCGGTTCGGTTCGGTTCGGTTTGGATCGGTTCGGTTAGGTTAGTTTAGGTTAGGTTAGGTTAGGTTAGGTTAGGTTATGTTAGGTTAGGTTAGGTTTGGTTTGGTTTGGTTTGGTTTGGTTTGTATTGGTTAGGTTAGATTAGGTTAGGTTAGGTTAGGTGAGGTTAGGTTAGGTTAGGTTAGGTTTCGTTTGGTTTATTTTCGTTTGCTTTGGTTTCGTTTTGTTAGGTTAACATAGGTTAGGTTAGGTTAGGTTAGGTTTTCTTTGGTTTGGTTTGGTTTGGTTAGGTGTGGTTAGGTTAGGTTAGGTTAGGTTAGGTTAAGTTAGGTTAGGTTTTGTTTGGTTTCGTTTGGTTTGGTTTGGTTTGGTTTCGTTTGGTTAGGTTAGGTTAGTTTAGGTTAGGTTAGGTTAGGTTAAGTTAGGTGAGGTGAGGTTAGATTAGGTTAGGTTAGGTTAGGTTCGGTTCGGTTCGGTTCGGTTCCGTTCGGTTCGGTTCGGTTCCGTTCCGTTCGGTTCGGTTCGGTACGGTTTGGTTAGGTTCGGTTAGGTTAGTTTAGGTTACGTTAGGTTAGGTTATGTTAGGTTAGGTTAGTTTAGGTTTGGTTTGGTTTGGATTGGTTTGTATTTGTTAGGTTAGGTTAGGTTAGGTTAGGTTAGGTTAGGTTAGGTTAGGTTAGGTTTGGTTTGGTTTGGTTTGGTTTGGTTTGGCTTGGTTTTGTTTGGTTAGGTTTGGCTTGGTTTGGTCTGGTCTGGTATGATTTGTTTTGGTTTGGTCTGGTTTGGTTAGGTTTGATCTGGTTTGGTTATGTTAGGTTAGTTTAGGTTAGGTTTGGTTTGGTTTGGTTTGGTTTGGTTTGGTTTGGACTGGTTTGGTTAGGTTAGGTTAGGTTAGGTTAGGTTAGGTTAGGTTAGGTTAGGTTTGGTTTGGTTTGGTTTGGTTTGGTTTGGTTTGGTGTGGTTTCGTTTGGTTTGGTTTGGTTTCATTTGGTTTGGTTTGGTTTCGTTTGGTTTGGTTTGTTTTGGTTTGGTTTGGTTTGGTTTGGTTTGGTTTGGTTTGGTTTCGTTAGGTTAGGTTAGGTTAGGTTAGGTTAGGTTATGTTAGGTTTGGTTAGGTTGGGTAGGTTTGGTTAGGTTTGGTTTGGTTTGGTATGTTATGATTTGGTTTTGTTAGG
>NC_060146.1:2217500-2220000 GCF_021461385.2 Schistocerca piceifrons | reverse complement strand
TTTGGTTTGGTTTGGTTTGGTTTGGTTTGGTTTGGTTAGGTGTGGTTAGGTTAGGTTAGGTTAGGTTAGGTTAGGTTAGGTTATCTTTGGTTAGGTTTGGTTTGTTTGGTTTGGTTTGGTTCCGTTTGGTTTGGTTTCGTTTCGTTTGGTTTGGTTTGGTTTGGTTTGGTTTGGTTTGGTTTGGTTAGGTGTGGTTAGGTTAGGTTAGGTTAGGGTAGGTTAGGTTAGGTTAAGTTAGGTTAGGTTTTGTTTGGTTTGGTTTGGTTTGGTTTGGTTAGGTTAGGTTAGGGTAGGTTAGGTTAGGTTAGGCTAGGTTAAGTTAGGTGAGGTGAGGTTAGGTTAGGTTAGGTTAGGTTAGATTCGGTTCGGTTCGGTTCCGTTCTGTTCGGTTCGGTTCGGTTCCGTTCCGTTCGGTTCCGTTCGGTTCGGTTTGGTTTGGTTCGGTTAGGTTAGTTTAGGTTAGGTTAGGTTAGGTTAGACTAGGTTATGTTAGGTTAGGTTAGGTTGGGTTAGGTTTGGTTTGGTTTGGTTTGGTTTGGTTTGTTTTGGTTTGGTTTGGTTTCGTTTGGTTAGGTTTGGTTTGGTTTCATTTGGTTTGGTTTGGTTTCGTTTGGGTTGGTTTTTTTTGGTTTGGTTTGGTTTGGTTTGGTTTCGTTATGTTAGGTTAGGTTAGGTTAGGTTAGGTTAGGTTAGGTTGGGTAGGTTTGGTTAGGTTTGGTTTGGTTTGGTATGGTATGTTTTGGTTTTGTTAGGTTAGGTTTGGTTTGGTTTGGTTTGGTTTGGTTTGGTTTGGTTAGGTTTGGTTAGGTTTGGTTAGGTTTGGGTAGGTTAGGTTAGGTTAGGTTAGGTTAGATTAGGTTAGGACAGGTTAGGTTAGGTTTGGTCAGGTTAGGTTTGGTTTGGGTTGGTTTTGTTTGGTCTGGTTTTGTTTGGTTTGGTTTGATTTGGTTTGGTTTGGTTTGGTTTGGTTTGGTTAGGTTAGGTTATGTTAGGTTAGGTTAGGTTTTGTTAGATTAGGTTAGGTTAGGTTAGGTGAGGTAAGGTTAGGTTAGGTTAGGTTAGGTTAGTCTAGGTTAGGTTAGGCTAGGCTAGGCTATGCTAGGCTAGGTTAGGCTAGGCTAGGCTAGGCTATGCTCGGCTTGGATAGGGTAGGATAGTTTAGTTTAGGCTAGGTTAGGCTCGGTAGAGTTGGGTTGGGTTGGGTTGGGTTGTGTTGGGTTGGGTTGGGTTGGTTTGGGTTGGGTTGGGTTGCATTGGGTTGGGTTGTGTTGTGTTGGGTTGTGTTTTATTGGGTTGTGTTGGGTTGGGTTGTGTTAGGTTTCGTTTGCTTGGGTTGTGTTGGGTTGGGTTGTGTTGGGTTGGGTTGGGTTAGGTAAGGTTAGGTTACATTAGGTTAAGGTTGATTTAATTAGGTTAGGTTAGGTTAGGTTTGGTTAGGTTAGGTTAGGTTAGGTTAGGTTAGATTAGGTTAGGTTAGGTTAAGTTAGGTTAGGTTATGTCAGGTTAGGTTAGGTTGGGTTAGATTTGGTTAGGTTTGGTTTGGTTTGGTTTGGTTTGGTATTGTTAGGTTAGGTTAGGTTAGGTTAGGTTTGGTTTGGTTTGGTTTGGTTTGGTTAGGTTTTGTTGAATTAAGTTAGGTTAGGTTAGATTAGGTTAGCTTAGGTTAGGTTAGGGTAGGTTAGGTTAGGTTAGGTTAGGTTAGGTTAGGTTAGATTGGTTAGGTTAGGTTAGGTTAGGTTAGGTTAGGTTAGGTTAGGTTAAGTTAGGTTAGGTTTTGTTTGCTTTTGTTTGGTTTGGTTTGGTTTAATTTTGTTTGGTTAGGTTAGGTTAGGTTAGGTTAGGTTAGGTTAAGTTAGGTGAGGTGATGTTAGGTTAGGTTAGGTTAGGTTAGGTTTAGTTCAGTTCAGTTCGGTTCGGTTCGGTTCGGTTCGGTTCGGTTCCGTTCCGTTCGGTTCTGTTCGGTTCGGTTCGGTTCGGTTTCGTTCGGATCGGTTAGGTTAGTTTAGGTTAGTGTAGGTTAGGTTAGGGTAGGTTATATTACGTTAGGTTAGGTTAGGTTTGGTTTGGTTTGGTTTGGTTTGGTTTGTATTGGTTAGGTTAAGTTAGGTTAGGTTATGTTAGGTTAGGTTAGGTTAGTTTAGGTTAGGTTTGGTTTGGTTTGGTTTGGTTTGGTTTGGTTTGGTTTGGTTTGGTTTGGTTTGGTTAGGTTAGGTTAGGTTAGATTAGGTTAGGTTACGTTAGGTTAGGTTAGGTTAGGTTAGGTTAGATTACGTTTGGTTTGGTTTGGTTTGATTTGGTTTGGTTTGGTTTCGTTTGGTTAGGTTTGGTTTGGTTTCATTTGGTTTGGTTTGGTTTCATTTGGTTTGGTTTGTTTTGGTTTGGTTTGGTTTGGTTTGGTTTGGTTTGGGTTGGTTTGGTTTGGTTTCGTTATGTTAGGTTAAATTAGGTTAGGTTAGGTTAGGTTGGGTAGGTTTGGTTAGGTTTGGTTTGGTTTGGTATG
>NC_060146.1:2192500-2197500 GCF_021461385.2 Schistocerca piceifrons | reverse complement strand
GTGTGGTTAGGTTAGGTTAGGTTAGGTTAAGTTAGGTTAGGTTATGTTAGGTTCGGTTAGGTTAGGTTAGGTTAGGTTAGGTTTGGTTAGGTTATGTTAGGTTAGGTTAGGTTAGGTTAGGTTGCGTAGGTTTGTTTGGGTTTGGTTTGGTTTGGTTTGGTTTCATTTGGTTTTATTAGGTTAGGTTAGGTTAGGTTTGGTTTGGTTTGGTTTGGTTTGGTTTCGTTTGGTTTGGTTTGGTTTCGTTTGGTTTGGTTTGGTTACGTTTGGTTTGGTTTGGTTTGGTTTGGTATGGTTTGGTTTGGTTTGGTTTGGTTTGGTTTGGTTTCGTTAGGTTAGGTTAGGTTAGGTTAGGTTATGTTAGGTTGGGTAGGTTTGGTTAGGTTTGATTTAGTTTGGTATGGTATGATTTGATTTTGTTAGGTTAGGTTTGGTTTGGTTTCGTTGGTTTGGTTTGGTTTGGTTTGGTTTGGTTTGGTTTGGTTTGGTTAGGTTAGGTTAGGTTAGGTTAGGTTAGGTTAGATTAGGATAGGTTAGGTTAGGTTAGGTTAGGTGAGGTGAGGTGAGGTTAGGTTAGGGTAGGTTAGGTTAGGTTCGGTTCGGTTCGGTTCGGTTCGTTTCGGTTCGGTTCGGTTCCGTTCCGTTCGGTTCCGCTCGGTTCGGTTCGGTTCGGTTTGGTTCGATTCGGTTAGGTTAGTTTAGGATAGGTTAGGTTACGTTAGGTTAGGTTATGTTAGGTTAGGTTAGGTTAGGTTAGGATTGGTTTGGTTTGATTTGGTTTGGTTTGGTAAGGTTAGATTGGGTTAGGTTAGGTTAGGTTAGGTTAGGTTAGTTTTGGTTTCGTTTGGTTTGGTTTGGTTTGGTTTGGTTTGGTTTGGTTAGGTTTGGCTTGGTGTGGTCTGGTCTGGTTTGGTTTGTTTTGGTTTGGTCTGGTTTGGTTAGGTTTGATCTGGTTTGGTTATGTTAGGTTCGGTTAGGTTAGTTTAGGTTAGGTTTGACGTGGTTTGGTTTGGTTTGGTTTGGTTTGGTTTGCTTAGGTTAGGTTAGGTTAGGTTAGGTTAGGTTAGGTTAAGTCAGGTTAGGTTAGGTTAGGTTTGGTTTGGTTTGGTTTTGATTGGTTTTGTTTGGTTTTGTTTGGTTTGTTTTGGATTGGTTTGGTTTGGTTAGGTTAGGTTAGGTTAGGTTAGGTTAGGTTAGGTTTGGTTTGGTTTTGTATTGTTTTGTTAGGTTAAAATAGTTTAGGTTAGGTTAGGTTTGCTTTGGTTTGGTTTGGTTTGGTTTGGTTTGGTTTCGTTTGGTTAGGTTAGGTTAGGTTATGTTAGGTTAGGTTAGGTTAGGTTAGTTTAAGTTAGGTTAGGTTTTGCTTGGTTTTGTTTGGTTTGGTTTGGTTTGGTTAAGTTAGGTTAGGTTAGGTTAGGTTATGTTAGGTTAGGTTAGGTTACGTTAGGTTAGATTAGGTTAGGTTAGGTTAGGTTCGGTTCGGTTAGGTTAGGTTAGGTTAGGATAGGTTAGGTTAGGGTAGGTTAGGTTAGGTTAGGTTAGGTTAGGTTAGGTAAGGTTTGGTTTGGTTTGGTTTGGTTTGGTTTGGTTTGGTCTGGTTTCGTATGGTTTTGTTTGGTTTGGTTTGGTTAGGTTAGGTTAGGTTAGGTTAGGTTAGGTTAGGATGGGTTTGGTTGGGTTGGTTTGGGTTAGGTTAGGTTAGGTTAGGTTAGGTTAGGTTAGGTTAGGTTAGGTTTGGTTTGGTTTGGTTTGGTTTGTCTTGGATTTGTTTGGTTAGGTTTGGCTTGGTTTGGTCTGGTCTGGTTTGATTTGTTTTGGTTTGATCTGGTTTGGTTATGTTAGGTTAGTTTAGGTTAGGTTTGGTTTGGTTTGGTTTGGTTTGGTTTGGTTTGGTTTGGTTTGGTTTGGTTTGGTTTGGTTTGGTTAGGTTAGGTAAGGTTACGTTAGGTTACGTTAGGTTAGGTTAGCTTAGGTTAGGTTTGGTTTTGTTTGGTTTGGTTTCGTTTCGTTTGGTTTGGTTCGGTTTGGTTTGGTTTGGTTTGGTTTGGTTTGGTTTCGTTAGGTTAGGTTTGGTTAGGTTAGGTTAGGTTAGGTTAGGTTAGGTTATGTTAGGTTTGGTTAGGTTGGGTAGGTTAGGTTAGGTTAGGTTTGGTTTGGTATGGTATGATTTGGTTTTGTTAGGTTAGGTTAGGGTAGGTTAGGTTTGGTTTGGTTTGGTTGGTTTGTTTTGGTTCGGTTTGATTTGGGTTGGTTAGGTTTGGTTAGGTTTGTTTAGGTTTGGGTAGGTTAGGTTTGGTTTGGTTAGGTAAGGTTATGTTAGGTTACGTTAGGTTAGGATAGCTTAGGTTAGGTTTGGTTTCGTTGGTTTGGTTTGGTTTGGTTTGGTTTGGTTAGGTTAGGTTAGGTTAGGTTAGGTTAGATTAGGATAGGTTAGGTTAGGTTAGGTTAGGTGAGGTGAGGTGAGGTTAGGTTAGGGTAGGTTAGGTTAGGTTCGGTTCGGTTCGGTTCGGTTCGTTTCGGTTCGGTTCGGTTCCGTTCCGTTCGGTTCCGCTCGGTTCGGTTCGGTTCGGTTTGGTTCGATTCGGTTAGGTTAGTTTAGGATTGGTTAGGTTACGTTAGGTTAGGTTATGTTAGGTTAGGTTAGGTTAGGTTAGGATTGGTTTGGTTTGATTTGGTTTGGTTTGGTAAGGTTAGGTTAGGTTAGGTTAGGTTACGTTAGGTTAGGTTAGTTTTGGTTTCATTTGGTTTGGTTTGGTTTGGTTTGGTTTGGTTAGGTTTGGCTTGGTTTGGTCTGGTCTGGTTTGGTTTGTTTTGGTTTGGTCTGGTTTGGTTAGGTTTGATCTGGTTTGGTTATGTTAGGTTCGGTTAGGGTAGTTTAGGTTAGGTTTGACGTGGTTTGGTTTGGTTTGGTTTGGTTTGGTTTGCTTAGGTTAGGTTAGGTTAGGTTAGGTTAAGTTAGGTTAAGTCAGGTTAGGTTAGGTTAGGTTTGGTTTGGTTTGGTTTTGTTTGGTTTTGTTTGGTTTTGTTTGGTTTGTTTTGGTTTGGTTTGGTTTGGTTAGGTTAGGTTAGGTTAGGTTAGGTTAGGATAGGTTTTGTTTGGTTTGGTTTGGTTTTGTATTGTTTTGTTAGGTTAAAATAGTTTAGGTTAGGTTAGGTTTGCTTTGGTTTGGTTTGGTTTGGTTTGGTTTGGTTTCGTTTGGTTAGGTTAGGTTAGGTTAAGTTAGGTTAGGTTAGGTTAGGTTAGTTTAAGTTAGGTTAGGTTTTGTTTGGTTTTGTTTGGTTTGGTTCGGTTTGGTTTGGTTTGGTTAGGTTAGGTTAGGTTAGGTTATGTTAGGTTAGGTTAGGTTACGTTAGGTTAGATTAGGTTAGGTTAGGTTAGGTTCCGGTCGGTTAGGTTAGGTTAGGTTAGGATAGGTTAGGTTAGGGTAGGTTAGGTTAGGTTAGGTTAGGTTAGGTTAGGTAAGGTTTGGTTTGGTTTGGTTTGGTTTGGTCTGGTTTCGTATGGTTTTGTTTGGTTTGGTTTGGTTAGGTTAGGTTAGGTTAGGTTAGGTTAGGTTAGGTTAGGTTAGGATGGGTTTGGTTAGGTTAGGTTGCGTAGGTTTGTTTGGGTTTGGTTTGGTTTGGTTTGGTTTCATTTGGTTTTATTAGGTTAGGTTAGGTTAGGTTTGGTTTGGTTTGGTTTGGTTTGGTTTCGTTTGGTTTGGTTTGGTTTCGTGATTTTTGGTTTGGTTACGTTTGGTTTGGTTTGGTTTGGTTTGGTTTGGTTTGGTATGGTTTGGTTTGGTTTGGTTTGGTTTGGTTTGGTTTGGTTTGGTTTGGTTTGGTTTCGTTAGGTTAGGTTAGGTTAGGTTAGGTTAGGTTAGGTTAGGTTAGGTTGGGTAGGTTTGGTTAGGTTTGGTTTAGTTTGGTATGGTATGATTTGGTTTTGTTAGGTTAGGTTAGGTTGGGTTAGGTTTGGTTTGGTTTCGTTGGTTTGGTTTGGTTTGGTTTGGTTTGGTTTGGTTTGGTTAGGTTAGGTTAGGTTAGGTTAGGTTAGATTAGGATAGGTTAGGTTAGGTTAGGTTAGGTGACGTGAGGTGAGGTTAGGTTAGGGTATATTAGGTTAGGTTCGGTTCAGTTCGGTTCGGTTCGTTTCGGTTCGGTTCGGTTCCATTCCGTTCGGTTCCGCTCGGTTCGGTTCGGATCGGTTTGGTTCGATTCGGTTAGGTTAGTTTTGGATAGGTTAGGTTACGTTAGGTTAGGTTATGTTAGGTTAGGTTAGGTTAGGTTAGGATTGGTTTGGTTTGATTTGGTTTGGTTTGGTAAGGTTACGTTAGGTTAGGTTAGGTTAGGTTAGGTTAGGTTTGGTTAGTTTTGGTTTCGTTTGGTTTGGTTTGGTTTGGGTTGGTTTGGTTAGGTTTGGCTTGGTTTGGTCTGGTCTGGTTTGGTTTGCTTTGGTTTGGTCTGGTTTGGTTAGGTTTGATCTGGTTTGGTTATGTTAGGTTCGGTTAGGTTAGTTTAGGTTAGGTTTGACGTGGTTTGGTTTGGTTTGGTTTGGTTTGGTTTGCTTAGGTTAGGTTAGGTTAGGTTAGGTTAGGTTAGGTTAAGTCAGGTTAGGTTAGGTTAGGTTTGGTTTGGTTTGGTTTTGTTTGGTTTTGTTTGGTTTCGTTTGGTTTGTTTTGGTTTGGTTTGGTTTGGTTAGGTTAGGTTAGGTTAGGTTAGGTTAGGTTTTGTTTGGTTTGGTATGGTTTGGTTTTGTTTTGTTTTGTTAGGTTAAAATAGTTTAGGTTAGGTTAGGTTTGCTTTGGTTTGGTTTGGTTTGGTTTGGTTTGGTTTCGTTTGGTTAGGTTAGGTTAGGTTAAGTTAGGTTAGGTTAAGTTAGGTTAGTTTAAGTTAGGTTAGGTTTTGATGGTTTTGTTTGGTACGGTTTGGTTTGGTTTGGTTTGGTTAGGTTAGGTTAGGTTAGGTTAGGTTATGTTAGGTTAGGTTAGCGTAGGTTAGGTTAGGTTAGGTTAGGTTTT
>NC_060146.1:2045000-2047500 GCF_021461385.2 Schistocerca piceifrons | reverse complement strand
TGGTTAGGTTAGGTTTGGTTAGGTTAGGTTTGGTTTGGGTTGGTTTGCTTGGTCTGGTTTGGTTTGGTGTGGTTTGATTTGGTTTGGTTTGGTTTGGTTTGGTTAGGTTAAGTTAGGTTAGGTTAGGTTAGGTTAGGTTGGGGTAGATTAGGTTAGGTTAGGTTAGGTGAGGTAAGGTTAGGTTAGGTTAGGTTAGGTTAGGCTAGGTTAGGTTAGGCTACGCTAGGCTATGCTAGGCTAGGTTAGGCTAGGCTAGGCTAGGCTATGCTAGGCTAGGATAGGGTAGGCTGATTTAGTTTAGGCTAGGTTAGGCTCGGTTGAGTTGGGTTGGGTTGGGTTGGGTTGGGTTGGGTTGGGTTGTGTTGGGTTGTGTTGGGTTGGGTTGGTTTGGGTTGGGTTGGGTTGCGTTGGGTTGGGTTGTGTTGTGTTGGGTTGTGTTTTGTTGTGTTGCGTTGGGTTGGGTTGTGTTGGGTTGCGTTTGCTTGGGTTGTGTTGGGTTGGGTTGGGTTGGTTAGGTTGAGTTAGGTTACATTAGGTTAGGGTTGATTAAATTAGGTTAGGTTGGGTTAGGTTTGGTTAGGTTAGGTTAGGTTAGGTTAGATTAGGTTACGTTAGGTTAAGTTAGGTTAGGTTATGTCAGGTTAGGTTAGGTTGGGTTAGGTTTGGTTAGGTTTGGTTTGGTTTGGTTTGGTTTGGTATTGCTAGGTTAGGTTAGGTTAGGTTAGGTTTGGTTTGGTTTGGTTAGGTTTTGTTGAATTAAGTTAGGTTAGGTTAGCTTAGGTTAGGTTAGGCTAGGTTAGGTTAGGATAGAATAGGTTAGGTTAGGTTAGGTAAGGTTTGGTTTGGTTTGGTTTGGTTTGGTTTGGTCTGGTTTCGTATGGTGTGGTTCTGTTTGGTTTGGTTTGGTTATGTAACGTTAGGTTAGGTTAGGTTAGGTTAGGTTAGGTTAGGTAAGGTAGGGTTTTGTTGGGTTGGTATGGGTTAGGTTAAGTTGGGTTAGGTTAGGTTAGGTTAGATTAGGTTAGGTTTGGCTTGGTTTGGTTTGGTTTGGTTTCGTTTGCTTTGGTTAGGTGTGGTTAGGTTAGGTTAAGTTAGGTTAGGTTAAGTTAGGTTAGGTTTTGTTTGGTTTGGTTTGGTTTGGTTAGGTTAGGTTAGGTTAGGTTGGGTTAGGTTAGTTTATGTTAGGTGAGGTGAGGTTAGGTTAGGTTAGGTTAGGTTAGGTTCGGTTCGGTTCGGTTCGGTTCCGTTCGGTTCGGTTCGGTTCGGTTCCGTTCCGTTCGGTTCTGTTCGGTTCGGTTCGGTTCGGTTTGGTTCGGTTAGGTTAGTTTAGGTTAGGTTAGGTTAGGTTATGTTAGGTTAGGTTAGGTTTGGTTTAATTTGGTTTGGTTTGTATTTGTTACGTTAGGTTAGGTTAGGTTAGGTTAGGTTTGGTTTGGTTTGGTTTGGTTTGGCTTGGTTTTGTTTGGTTAGGTTTGGCTTGGTATGGTCTGGTCTGGTTTGATTTGTTTTAGTTTGGTCTGGTTTGGTTAGGTTTGATCTGGTTTGGTTATGTTAGGTTAGTGTAGGTTAGGTTTGGTTTGGTTTGGTTTGGTTTGGTTTTGTTTGAATTGGTTTGGTTCGGTTTGGTTAGGTTAGGTTAGGTTAGGTTACGTTAGGTTAGGTTAGGTTAGGTTAGGTTAGGTTAGGTTAGGTTTGGTTTGGTTTGGTTTGGATTGGTTGTGTTTGGTTTGGTTTCGTTTGGTTCGGTTTGGTTTCGTTTGGTTTGGTTTGTTTTGGTTTGGTTTGGTTTGGTTTGGTTTGGTTTGGTTCAGTTTGGTTTGGTTTGGTTTGGTTTGGTTTGGTTTCGTTAGGTTAGGTTAGGTTAGGTTAGGTTTGGTTAGGTTAGGTTATGTTAGGTTTGGTTAGGTTGGGTAGGTTTCGTTAGGTTTGGTTCGGTTTGGTATGGTATGATTTGGTTTTATTAGGTTAGGTTAGGTTGGGTAGGTTTGGTTTGGTTTGGTTGGTTTGGTTTGGTTTGGTTTGGTTTGGTTTGGTTAGGTTTGGCTAGGTTTGTTTAGGTTTGGGTAGGTTAGGTTAGGTTAGGTTAGATTATGTTAGGTTAAGTTAGGTTAGGTCAGGTTACGTTAGGTTTGGTTAGGTTAGGTTTGGTTTGGGTTGGTTTGGCTTGGTCTGGTTTGGTTTGGTGTGGTTTGATTTGGTTTGGTTCGGTTTGGTTTGGTTAGGTTAAGTTAGGTTGGGTTAGGTTAGGTTAGGTTGGGGTAGATTAGGTTAGGTTAGGTTAGGTGAGGTAAGGTTAGGTTAGGTTAGGTTAGGTTAGGCTAGGTTAGGTTAGGCTAGGCTAGGCTATGCTAGGCTAGGTTAGGCTAGGCTAGGTTAATCTATGCTAGGCTAGGATAGGGTAGGCTGGTTTAGTTTAGGCTAGGTTAGGCTCGGTTGAGTTGGGTTGGGTTGGGTTGGGTTGGGTTGGGTTGGGTTGGGTTGGGTTGGGTTGGGTTGGGTT
>NC_060146.1:2037500-2040000 GCF_021461385.2 Schistocerca piceifrons | reverse complement strand
AGGTTAGGTTAGGTTAGGTTAGGTTAGGTTAGGTTAGGTTAAGTTAGGTTAGGTTAGGTTAGGTTGGGTTGGTTTGGTTGGGTTTGGTTTGGTTTGATTTGGTTTTATTAGGTTAGGGTAGGTTAGGTTTGGTTTGGTTTGGTTTGGTTTGGTTTCGTTTGGTTTGGTTTGGTTTCGTTTCGTTTGGTTTGGTTTGGTTTCGTTTGGTTTGGTTTGGTTTGGTTTGGTTTGGTTTGGTTTGGTTTGGTTTCGTTAGGTTAGGTTAGGTTAGGTTAGGTTAGGTTAGGTTAGGTAGGGTTGCTTAGGTTTGGTTTAGTTTGGTATGGTATGATTTGGTTTTGTTAGATTAGGTTAGGTTAGGTTAGGTTTGGTTTGGTTTGGTTGGTTTGGTTTGGTTTGGTTTGGTTTGGTTTGATTTGGTTTGGTTTGGTTTGATTTGGTTAGATTAGGTTAGGTTAGGTTAGGTTAGGTTAGGTTAGGCTAGGTTAGGTTAGGCTAGGCTAGGCTATGCTAGGCTAGGTTAGGCTAGGCTAGGCTATGCTAGGCTAGGATAGGGTAGGCTGGTTTAGTTTAGGCTAGGTTAGGCTCGGTTGAGTTGGGTTGTGTTGGGTTGGGTTGGGTTGTTTTGGGTTGTGTTGGGTTGGGTTGGTTTGGGTTGGGTTGGGTTGCGTTGGGTTGGGTTGTGTTGTGTTGGGTTGTGTTTTGTTGTGTAGCATTGGGTTGGGTTGTGTTGGGTTGCGTTTGCTTGGGTTGTGTTGGGTTGGGTTGGGTTGGGTTAGGTTGAGTTAGGTTACATTAGGTTAGGGTTGATTAAATTAGGTTAGGTTGGGTTAGGTTTGGTTAGGTTAGGTTAGGTTAGGTTAGATTAGGTTAGGTTAGGTTAAGTTAGGTTAGGTTATGTCAGGTTAGGTTAGGTTGGGTTAGGTTTGGTTAGGTTTGGTTTGGTTTGGTTTGGTTTGGTTTTTCTAGGTTAGGTTAGGTTAGGTTAGGTTTGGTTTGGTTTGGTTAGGTTTTGTTGAATGAAGTTAGGTTAGGTTAGCTTAGGTTAGGTTAGGCTAGGTTAGGTTAGGATAGAATAAGTTAGGTTAGGTTAGGTAAGGTTTGGTTTGGTTTGGTTTGGTCTGGTTTCGTATGGTGTGGTTCTGTTTGGTTTGGTTTGGTTAGGTAACGTTAGTTTAGGTTAGGTTAGGTTAGGTTAGGTTAGGTAAGGTTGGGTTTTGTTGGGTTGGTATGGGTTAGGTTAGGTTGGGTTAGGTTAGGTTAGGTTAGATTAGGTTAGGTTTGGCTTGGTTTGGTTTGGTTTGGTTTCGTTTGGTTTGGTTTGGTTGGTTTCGTTTAGTTTGGTTTGGTTTGGTTTCGTTTGGTTTGGTTTCATTTAGTTTGGTTTATTTTGGTTTGGTTTGGTTTGGTTTGGTTAGGTTAGGGTAGGTTGGGTTAGGTTAGGTTAGGTTAGTTTGGGTTAGGTTGGTTTGGGTTGGGTTAGGTTAGGTTAGGTTAGGTTAGGTTAGGTTAGGTTAGGTTCGGTTCGGTTATGTTCAGTTAGGTTAGGTTAGGTTAGGTTAGGTTAGGTTAGGTTAGGCTAGGTTAGGTTAGGTTAGGTTAAGTTAGGTTAGGTTATGTCAGGTTAGGTTAGTTTGGGTTAGGTTTGGTTAGGTTTGGTTTGGTTTGGTTTGGTTTGGTTTTTCTAGGTTAGGTTAGGTTAGGTTAGGTTTGGTTTGGTTTGGTTAGGTTTTGTTGAATGAAGTTAGGTTAGGTTAGCTTAGGTTAGGTTAGGCTAGGTTAGGTTAGGATAGAATAAGTTAGGTTAGGTTAGGTAAGGTTTGGTTTGGTTTGGTTTGGTCTGGTTTCGTATGGTGTGGTTCTGTTTGGTTTGGTTTGGTTAGGTAACGTTAGTTTAGGTTAGGTTAGGTTAGGTTAGGTTAGGTAAGGTTGGGTTTTGTTGGGTTGGTATGGGTTAGGTTAGGTTGGGTTAGGTTAGGTTAGGTTAGATTAGGTTAGGTTTGGCTTGGTTTGGTTTGGTTTGGTTTCGTTTGGTTTGGTTTGGTTGGTTTCGTTTAGTTTGGTTTGGTTTGGTTTCGTTTGGTTTGGTTTCATTTAGTTTGGTTTATTTTGGTTTGGTTTGGTTTGGTTTGGTTAGGTTAGGGTAGGTTGGGTTAGGTTAGGTTAGGTTAGTTTGGGTTAGGTTGGTTTGGGATGGGTTAGGTTAGGTTAGGTTAGGTTAGGTTAGGTTAGGTTAGGTTCGGTTCGGTTATGTTCAGTTAGGTTAGGTTAGGTTAGGTTAGGTTAGGTTAGGTTAGGTTAGGTTTTGTTTGGTTTTGTTTGGTTTTGTTTGGTTTTGTTTTGTTAGGTTAAAATAGGTTAGGTAAGGTTAGGTTAGGTTTGCTTTGGTTTGGTTTGGTTTGGTTTGGTTTGGTTTGGTTTGGTTTGGTTTGGTTAGGTGTGGTTAGGTTAGGTTAGGTTAGGTTAGGCTAGGTTAGGTTAGGCTAGGCTAGGCTATGCT
>NC_060146.1:1870000-1882500 GCF_021461385.2 Schistocerca piceifrons | reverse complement strand
CGTTTGGTTTGGTTTCGTTTAGTTTGGTTTATTTTGGTTTGGTTTGGTTTGGTTTGGTTTGGTTTGGTTTGGTTTGGTTTGGTTTGGTTAGGTTAGGTTAGGTTGGGTTAGGTTGGGTTAGGTTAGGTTAGATTAGTTTGGGTTAGATTGGGTTGAGTTGGGTTAGGTTAGGTTACGTTAGATTATGCTAGGTTAGGTTAGGTTCGGTTAGGTTCGGTTCGGTTGGGTTAGGTTAGGTTAGGTTGGGTTAGGTTAGGTAAGGTTAGATTAGGTTAGGTTTTGTTTGGTTTGGTTTGGTTTGG
Source organism: Schistocerca piceifrons (assembly GCF_021461385.2). Classification (NCBI taxonomy): domain Eukaryota; kingdom Metazoa; phylum Arthropoda; class Insecta; order Orthoptera; family Acrididae; genus Schistocerca; species Schistocerca piceifrons. The sequence goes on along the minus strand of NC_060146.1, from coordinate 1,882,198 downwards.
TTTTGTTTTGTTTTGTTAGGTTAAAATATGTTAGGCTAGGTTAGGTTAGGTTAGCTTTGGTTTGGTTTGGTTTGTTTTGGTTTGGTTAGGTGTGGTTAGGTTAGGTTAGGTTAGGTTAGGTTAGGTTAGATTAGGTTAGGTTAGGTTAGGTAAGGTTAGATTTGGTTTTGTTTGGTTTGGTTTGGTTTGGTTTGGTTCGGTTTGGTTTCGTTTGGTTTGGTTTGGTTTCGTTTGGTTTGATTTGGTTTTATTAGGTTAGGTTAGGTTAGGTTTGGTTTGGTTTGGTATGGTTTGGTTTGGTTTCGTTTCGTTTGGTTTGGTTTTATTAGGTTAGGTTGGGTAGGTTTGGTTAGGTTTGGTTTAGTTTGGTATGGTATGATTTGGTTTTGTTAGGTTAGGTTAGGTTAGGTTAGGTTAGGTTTGGTTTGGTTTGATTGGTTTGGTTTGGTTTGTTTTGGTTTTGGTTTGCTTAGGTTAGGTTTGGTTAGGTTAGGTTAGGTTAGGTTACGTTTCTTTAGGTTAGGTTAGGTTAGGTTAGGTTAGGTTAGGTTAGGTTAGGTTTGGTTTGGTTTGTTTTGGTTAGGTTTGCTTTGGTTAGGTTAGGTTAGGTTAGGTTAGGTTAAGTTGGGTTAGGTTGGGTTGGGTTAGGTTAGGTTAGGTTAGGTTAGGTAAGGTTAGGTTAGGTTAGGTTCAGTTACGTTAAGTTAGGTTAGGTTAGGTTAGGTTAGGTTTGGTTAGGTTAGGTTAGGTTACGTTTGGTTTGGTTTGGTTTGGTTTTGGTTTTGGTTTGGTTTGGTTTGGTTTGGTTTGGTTTGGTTTGGTTTGGTTTGGTTTGGCTTGGTTTGGTTTGGTCTGGTTTGGTTAGGTGTGGTTAGGTTAGATTAGGTTAGGTTAGGTTAGGTTTTCTTTGGTTTGGTTTGGTAAGGTTTGGTTTGGTTTGGTTTGGTTACGTTAGGTTAGGTTAGGTTAGTTTAGGTTAGGTTAGGTTAAGTTAGGTGAGGTGAGGTGAGGTTAGGTTATGTTACGTTAGGTTAGGTTAGTTTCGGTTCGGTTCGGTTCGGTTCCGTTCCGTTCGGTTCCGTTCGGTTCGGTTCGGTTCGGTTTGGTTCGGTTCGGTTAGGTTAGTTTAGGTTAGGTTAGGTTAGGTTAGGTTAGGTTATGTTTGGTTAGGTTAGGTTAGGTTATGTAAGGTTAGGTGAGGTTAGGTTAGGTTAGCTTAGGTTAGGTTCGGTTCGGCTCGGTTCGGTTCCGTTCGGTTCGGTACGGTTCGGTTCCGTTCCGTTCGGTTCCGTTCGGTTCGGTTTGGTTCTGTTTGTTTCGGTTCGGTTAGGTTAGTTAAGTTAGGTTAGGTTAGGTTAGGTTAGGTTAGGTTAGGTTTTGTTTGGTTTGGTTTGGTTTGCTTTCGTTTCGTTTTGTTAGGTTAAAATAGGTTAGGTTAGGTTAGTTAAGGTTTGCTTTGGTTTGGTTTGGTTTGGTTAGGTTTGGTTTGGTTTGGTTAGGTGTGGTTAGGTTAGGTTAGGTTAGGTTAAGTTAGGTTACATTTTGTTTGGTTTTGTTTGGTTTGGTTTGGTTTGGTTAGGTTAGGTTAGGTTAGGTTAGGTTAGGTTAGGTTAAGTTAGGTGAGGTGAGGTTAGGTTAGGTTAGGTTAGGTTAGGTTCGGTTCGGTTAGGTTCGGTTCGTTTCGGTTCGGTTCTGTTCCGTTCGGTTCCGTTCGGTTCGGTTCGGTTCGGTTTGGTTCGGTTCGGTTAGGTTAGTTTAGGTTAGGTTAAGTTAGGTAAGGTTAGGTTATGTTAGGTTAGGTTAGGTTAGATTTGGTTTGGTTTGGTTTGGTTTGTATTTGTTAGGTTAGGTTAGGATAGGTTAGGTTAGGTTAGGTTAGGTTAGGTTAGGTTTGGTTTGGTTTGGTTTGGTTGGCTTGGTTTTGTTTGGTTAGGTTTGGCTTGGTTTGGTCTGGTCTGGTTTGATTTGTTTTGGTTTGGTCTGGTTTGGTTAAGTTTGATCTGGTTTGGTTATGTTAGGTTAGGTTAGGTTAGGTTAGGTTAGGTTAGGTTTGGTTTGGTTTGGTTTGTTTTGGTTAGGTTTGCTTTGGTTAGGTTAGGTTAGGTTAGGTTAGGTTAAGTTGGGTTAGGTTGGGTTGGGTTAGGTTAGGTTAGGTTAGGTTAGGTAAGGTTAGGTTAGGTTAGGTTCAGTTACGTTAAGTTAGGTTAGGTTAGGTTAGGTTAGGTTTGGTTAGGTTAGGTTAGGTTACGTTTGGTTTGGTTTGGTTTGGTTTTGGTTTTGGTTTGGTTTGGTTTGGTTTGGTTTGGTTTGGTTTGGTTTGGTTTGGTTTGGCTTGGTTTGGTTTGGTCTGGTTTGGTTAGGTGTGGTTAGGTTAGATTAGGTTAGGTTAGGTTAGGTTTTCTTTGGTTTGGTTTGGTAAGGTTTGGTTTTGTTTGGTTTGGTTACGTTAGGTTAGGTTAGGTTAGTTTAGGTTAGGTTAGGTTAGGTTAGGTGAGGTGAGGTGAGGTTAGGTTATGTTACGTTAGGTTAGGTTAGTTTCGGTTCGGTTCGGTTCGGTTCCGTTCCGTTCGGTTCCGTTCGGTTCGGTTCGGTTCGGTTTGGTTCGGTTCGGTTAGGTTAGTTTAGGTTAGGTTAGGTTAGGTTAGGTTAGGTTATGTTTGGTTAGGTTAGGTTAGGTTATGTAAGGTTAGGTGAGGTTAGGTTAGGTTAGCTTAGGTTAGGTTCGGTTCGGCTCGGTTCGGTTCCGTTCGGTTCGGTACGGTTCGGTTCCGTTCCGTTCGGTTCCGTTCGGTTCGGTTTGGTTCTGTTTGTTTCGGTTCGGTTAGGTTAGTTAAGTTAGGTTAGGTTAGGTTAGGTTAGGTTAGGTTAGGTTAGGTTAGGTTTTGTTTGGTTTGGTTTGGTTTGCTTTCGTTTCGTTTTGTTAGGTTAAAATAGGTTAGTTTAGGTTAGTTAAGGTTTGCTTTGGTTTGGTTTGGTTTGGTTAGGTTTGGTTTGGTTTGGTTAGGTGTGGTTAGGTTAGGTTAGGTTAGGTTAAGTTAGGTTACATTTTGTTTGGTTTTGTTTGGTTTGGTTTGGTTTGGTTAGGTTAGGTTAGGTTAGGTTAGGTTAGGTTAGGTTAAGTTAGGTGAGGTGAGGTTAGGTTAGGTTAGGTTAGGTTAGGTTCGGTTCGGTTAGGTTCGGTTCGGTTCGGTTCGGTTCTGTTCCGTTCGGTTCCGTTCGGTTCGGTTCGGTTCGGTTTGGTTCGGTTCGGTTAGGTTAGTTTAGGTTAGGTTAAGTTAGGTAAGGTTAGGTTATGTTAGGTTAGGTTAGGTTAGATTCGGTTTGGTTTGGTTTGGTTTGTATTTGTTAGGTTAGGTTAGGATAGGTTAGGTTAGGTTAGGTTAGGTTAGGTTAGGTTTGGTTTGGTTTGGTTTGGTTGGCTTGGTTTTGTTTGGTTAGGTTTGGCTTGGTTTGGTCTGGTCTGGTTTGATTTGTTTTGGTTTGGTCTGGTTTGGTTAAGTTTGATCTGGTTTGGTTATGTTAGGTTAGGTTAGGTTAGGTTAGGTTAGGTTAGGTTAGGTTAGGTTAGGTTAGGTTAGGTTAGGTTAGGTTAGGTTAGGTTAGGTTAGGTTAGGTTAGGTTAGGTTAGGTTAGGTTAGGTTAGGTTAGGTTTGGTTTGGTTTGGTTTGGTTTGGTTTGGTTTCGTTTCGTTTCGTTTCGTTTGGTTCGGTTTGGTTTGGTTTGGTTAGGTTTCGTTAGGTTAGGTTTGGTTAGGTTAGGTTAGGTTAGGTTAGGTTACGTTATGTTAGGTTTGGTTAGGTTGGGTAGGTTTGGTTAGGTTTGGTTTGGTTTGGTATGGTATGATTTGGTTTTGTTAGGTTAGGTTAGGTTAGGTTAGGATTGGTTTGGTTTGGTTGGTTTGGTTTGGTTCGGTTTGGTTTGGTTTGGTTAGGTTTGGTTAGGTTTGGTTAGGTTTGGGTAGGTTAGGTTAGGTTAGGTTAGGGTGGGTTAGGTTAGGTTAGCTTATGTTAGGTTAGGTTAGGTTAGGTCAGGTTAGGTTAGGTTTGGTTAGGTTAGGTTTGGTTTGTGTTGGTTTGGTTTGGTCTGGTTTGGTTTGGTTTGGTTTGATTTGGTTTGGTTTGGTTCGGTTTGGTTAGGTTAGGTTAGGTTAGGTTAGGTTATTTTAGGGTGGGTTAGATTAGGTTAGGTTAGGTTAGGTGAGGTAAGGTTAGGTTAGGTTAGGTTAGGTTAGGTTAGGCTAGGTTAGGTTAGGCTACGCTAGGCTATGCTAGGCTAGGCTAGGCTAGGCTATGCTAGGCTAGGATAGGGTAGGCTAGTTTAGTTTAGGCTAGGTTAGGCTCAGTTCAGTTGGTTTGGGTTGGGTTGGGTTGGGTTGGGTTGGGTTGGTTTGGGTTGGGTTGGGTTGCGTTGGGTTGGGTTGTGTTGTGTTGGGTTGTGTTTTGTTGGGTTCCGTTGGGTTTGGTTGTGTTGGGTTGGGTTAGGTTAGGTTAGGTTACATTAGGTTAGGGTTGATGAAATTAGGTTAGGTTAGGTTTGGTTAGGTTAGGTTAGGTTAGGTTAGGTTAGGTTACATTAGGTTAGGTTAAGTTAGGTTAAGTTAGGTTAGGTTATGTCAGGTTAGCTTAGGTTGGGTTAGGTTTGGTTAGGTTTGGTTTGGTTTGGTTTGGTTTGGTATTGCTATGTTAGGTTAGCTTAGGTTAGGTTTGGTTTGGTTTGGTTTGGTTTGGTTTGGTTAGGTTTTGTTGAATTAAGTTAGGTTAGGTTAGATTAGGTTAGGTTAGGTTAGGTTGGGTTAGGTTAGGATAGGTTAGGTTAGGTTAGGTTAGGTTAGGTTAAGTTAGGTTAGGTAAGGTTTGGTTTGGTTTGGTTTCGTTTGGTTTGGTTTTGTCTGGTTTCGTATGGTGTGGTTCTGTTTGGTTTGGTTAGGTTAGGTTAGGTTAGGTTAGGTTAGGTTAGGGTAGGTTAGGTTAGGTTAGGTTGGGTTTGGTTGGGTTGGTTTGGGTTAGGTTAGGTTGGGTTAGGTTAGGTTAGGTTAGATTAGGTTAGGTTTGGTTTGGTTTGGTTTGGTTTGGTTTCGTTTGGTTTAGTTTGGTTGGTTTCGTTTGGTTTGGTTTGGTTTGGTTTCGTTTGGTTTGGTTTCGTTTAGTTTGGTTTATTTTGGTTTAGTTTGGTTTGGTTTGGTTTGGTTTGGTCTGGTTTGGTTTGGTTTGGTTAGGTTAGGTTAGGTTGGGTTAGGTTAGGTTAGGTTAGTTTGGGTTAGGTTTTTTTGGGTTGGGTTAGGTTAGGTTAGGTTAGGATAGGTTAGGTTAGGTTAGGTTAGGTTCGGTTCGGTTCGGTTAGGTTCAGTTGGGTTAGGTTAGGTTAGGTTAGGTTAGGTTAGGTTAGGTTAGGTTAGGTTAGGTTTTGTTTGGTTTGGTTTGGTTTGCTTTCGTTTCGTTTTGTTAGGTTAAAATAGGTTAGTTTAGGTTAGTTAAGGTTTGCTTTGGTTTGGTTTGGTTTGGTTAGGTTTGGTTTGGTTTGGTTAGGTGTGGTTAGGTTAGGTTAGGTTAGGTTAAGTTAGGTTACATTTTGTTTGGTTTTGTTTGGTTTGGTTTGGTTTGGTTAGGTTAGGTTAGGTTAGGTTAGGTTAGGTTAGGTTAAGTTAGGTGAGGTGAGGTTAGGTTAGGTTAGGTTAGGTTAGGTTCGGTTCGGTTAGGTTCGGTTCGGTTCGGTTCGGTTCTGTTCCGTTCGGTTCCGTTCGGTTCGGTTCGGTTCGGTTTGGTTCGGTTCGGTTAGGTTAGTTTAGGTTAGGTTAAGTTAGGTAAGGTTAGGTTATGTTAGGTTAGGTTAGGTTAGATTCGGTTTGGTTTGGTTTGGTTTGTATTTGTTAGGTTAGGTTAGGATAGGTTAGGTTAGGTTAGGTTAGGTTAGGTTAGGTTTGGTTTGGTTTGGTTTGGTTGGCTTGGTTTTGTTTGGTTAGGTTTGGCTTGGTTTGGTCTGGTCTGGTTTGATTTGTTTTGGTTTGGTCTGGTTTGGTTAAGTTTGATCTGGTTTGGTTATGTTAGGTTAGGTTAGGTTAGGTTAGGTTAGGTTAGGTTAGGTTAGGTTAGGTTAGGTTAGGTTAGGTTAGGTTAGGTTAGGTTAGGTTAGGTTAGGTTAGGTTAGGTTTGGTTTGGTTTGGTTTGGTTTGGTTTGGTTTCGTTTCGTTTCGTTTCGTTTGGTTCGGTTTGGTTTGGTTTGGTTAGGTTTCGTTAGGTTAGGTTTGGTTAGGTTAGGTTAGGTTAGGTTAGGTTACGTTATGTTAGGTTTGGTTAGGTTGGGTAGGTTTGGTTAGGTTTGGTTTGGTTTGGTATGGTATGATTTGGTTTTGTTAGGTTAGGTTAGGTTAGGTTAGGATTGGTTTGGTTTGGTTGGTTTGGTTTGGTTCGGTTTGGTTTGGTTTGGTTAGGTTTGGTTAGGTTTGGTTAGGTTTGGGTAGGTTAGGTTAGGTTAGGTTAGGTTAGGGTGGGTTAGGTTAGGTTAGCTTATGTTAGGTTAGGTTAGGTTAGGTCAGGTTAGGTTAGGTTTGGTTAGGTTAGGTTTGGTTTGTGTTGGTTTGGTTTGGTCTGGTTTGGTTTGGTTTGGTTTGATTTGGTTTGGTTTGGTTCGGTTTGGTTAGGTTAGGTTAGGTTAGGTTAGGTTATTTTAGGGTGGGTTAGATTAGGTTAGGTTAGGTTAGGTGAGGTAAGGTTAGGTTAGGTTAGGTTAGGTTAGGTTAGGCTAGGTTAGGTTAGGCTACGCTAGGCTATGCTAGGCTAGGCTAGGCTAGGCTATGCTAGGCTAGGATAGGGTAGGCTAGTTTAGTTTAGGCTAGGTTAGGCTCAGTTCAGTTGGTTTGGGTTGGGTTGGGTTGGGTTGGGTTGGGTTGGTTTGGGTTGGGTTGGGTTGCGTTGGGTTGGGTTGTGTTGTGTTGGGTTGTGTTTTGTTGGGTTCCGTTGGGTTTGGTTGTGTTGGGTTGGGTTAGGTTAGGTTAGGTTACATTAGGTTAGGGTTGATGAAATTAGGTTAGGTTAGGTTTGGTTAGGTTAGGTTAGGTTAGGTTAGGTTAGGTTACATTAGGTTAGGTTAAGTTAGGTTAAGTTAGGTTAGGTTATGTCAGGTTAGCTTAGGTTGGGTTAGGTTTGGTTAGGTTTGGTTTGGTTTGGTTTGGTTTGGTATTGCTATGTTAGGTTAGCTTAGGTTAGGTTTGGTTTGGTTTGGTTTGGTTTGGTTTGGTTAGGTTTTGTTGAATTAAGTTAGGTTAGGTTAGATTAGGTTAGGTTAGGTTAGGTTGGGTTAGGTTAGGATAGGTTAGGTTAGGTTAGGTTAGGTTAGGTTAAGTTAGGTTAGGTAAGGTTTGGTTTGGTTTGGTTTCGTTTGGTTTGGTTTTGTCTGGTTTCGTATGGTGTGGTTCTGTTTGGTTTGGTTAGGTTAGGTTAGGTTAGGTTAGGTTAGGTTAGGGTAGGTTAGGTTAGGTTAGGTTGGGTTTGGTTGGGTTGGTTTGGGTTAGGTTAGGTTGGGTTAGGTTAGGTTAGGTTAGATTAGGTTAGGTTTGGTTTGGTTTGGTTTGGTTTGGTTTCGTTTGGTTTAGTTTGGTTGGTTTCGTTTGGTTTGGTTTGGTTTGGTTTCGTTTGGTTTGGTTTCGTTTAGTTTGGTTTATTTTGGTTTAGTTTGGTTTGGTTTGGTTTGGTTTGGTCTGGTTTGGTTTGGTTTGGTTAGGTTAGGTTAGGTTGGGTTAGGTTAGGTTAGGTTAGTTTGGGTTAGGTTTTTTTGGGTTGGGTTAGGTTAGGTTAGGTTAGGATAGGTTAGGTTAGGTTAGGTTAGGTTCGGTTCGGTTCGGTTAGGTTCAGTTGGGTTAGGTTAGGTTAGGTTAGGTTAGGTTAGGTTAGGTTAGGTTAGGTTAGGTTAGGTTTTGTTTGGTTTGGTTTGGTTTCGTTTTGTTAGGTTAAAATAGGTTAGGTTAGGTTAGGTTAGGTTTGCTTTGGTTTGGTTTGGTTTGGTTTGGTTTGGTTTGGTTAGGTGTGGTTAGGTTAGGTTAGGTTAGGTTAAGTTAGGTTAGGTTTGGTTAGGTTATGTTAGGTTAGGTTTGGTTTGGTTTCGTTTGGTTTCGTTTGGTTTGGTTTGGTTTGGTTTGGTTTGGTTTCGTTTGGTTTGGTTTGGTTTGCTTTGGTTTGGTTTTGTTTGGTTTGGTTTGGTTTGGATTGGTTTGGTTTTTGTTAGGTTAAGTTAGGTTAGGTTAGGTTAGGTTAGGTTAGGTTATGTTAGGTTAGGTTAGGTTAGGTTAGGTTGGGTAGGTTTGTTTGGGTTTGGTTTGGTTTGGTTTGGTTTGATTTGGTTTTATTAGGTTAGGTTAGGTTAGGTTTGGTTTGGTATGGTTACATTTGGTTTGGTTTGGTTTGGTTTGGTATGGTTTGGTTTGGTTTGGTTTGGTTTGGTTTCGTTAGGTTAGGTTAGGTTAGGTTAGGTTAGGTTGGGTAGGTTTGGTTAAGTTTGGTTTAGATTGGTATGGTCTGATTTGGTTTTGTTAGGTTAGGTTAGGTTAGATTAGGTTTGGTTTGGTTTCGTTGGTTTGGTTTGGTTTGGTTTGGTTTGGTTTGGTTAGGTTAGGTTAGATTAGGATAGGTTAGCTTAGGTTAGGTTCGGTTCGGCTCGGTTCGGTTCCGTTCGATTGGGTACGGTTCGGTTCCGTTCCGTTCGGTTCCGTTCGGTTCGGTTCGGTTCTGTTTGGTTCGGTTCGGTTAGGTTAGTTTAGGTTAGGTTAGGTTAGGTTAGGTTAGGTTAGGTTACGTTTTGTTTGGTTTGGTTTGGTTTGCTTTGGTTTCGTTTTGTTAGGTTAAAATAGGTTAGGTTAAGTTAGGTTAGGTTTGCTTTGGTTTGGTTTGGTTTGGTTTGGTTTGGTTAGGTGTGGTTAGGTAAGGTTAGGTTAGGTTAAGTTAGGTTAGGTTTTGTTTGGTTTTTTTGGTTTGGTTTGGTTTGGTTAGGTTAGGTTAGGTTAGGTTAGGTTAGGTTAGGTTAAGTTAGGTGAGGTGAGGTTAGGTTAGGTTAGGTTAGGTTAGGTTCGGTTCGGTTAGGTTCGGTTCAGTTCGGTTCGGTTCGGTTAGGTTCTGTTCCGTTCGGTTCCGTTCGGTTCGGTTCGGTTCGGTTTGGTTCGGTTCGGTTAGGTTAGTTTAGGTTAGGTTAGGTTAGGTAAGGTTAGGTTATGTTAGGTTAGGTTAGGTTAGGTTTGGTTAGGTTTGGTTTGGTTTGTATTTGTTAGGTTAGGTTAGGTTAGGTTAGGTTAGGTTTGGTTTGGTTTGGTTTGGTTTGGTTTCGTTTCGTTTCGTTTGGTATGGTTCGGTTTGGTTTGGTTTGGTTTGGTTTGGTTTGGTTTGGTTTCGTTAGGTTAGGTTTGGTTAGGTTAGGTTAGGTTAGGTTAGGTTATGTTAGGTTTGGTTAGGTTGGGTAGGTTTTGTTAGATTTGGTTTGGTTTGGTATGGTACGATTTGGTTTTGTTAGGTTAGGTTAGGTTAGGTTAGGTTTGGTTTGGTTTGGTTGGTTTGGTTTGGTTCGGTTTGGTTTGGTTTGGTTAGGTTTGGTTAGGTTTGGTTAGGTTTGGCTAGGTTAGGTTAGGTTAGGTTAGGTTAGCTTATGCTAGGTTAGGTTAGGTTAGGTCAGGTTAGGTTAGGTTTGGTTAGGTTAGGTTTGGTTTGGGTTGGTTTGGTTTGGTCTGGTTTGGTTTGGTTTGGTTTGATTTGGTTTGGTTTGGTTTGGTTTGGTTAGGTTAGGTTAGGTTAGGTTAGGTTAGGTTAGGGTGGGTTAGATTAGGTTAGGTTAGGTGAGGTAAGGTTAGGTTAGGTTAGGTTAGGTTAGGTTAGGCTAGGTTAGGTTAGGCTAGGCTAGGCTATGCTAGGCTAGGTTAGGCTAGGCTAGGCTAGGCTATGGTAGGCTAGGATAGGGTAGGCTAGTTTAGTTTAGGCTAGGTTTGGCTCGGTTCAGTTGGTTTGGGTTGGGTTGGGTTGGGTTGGGTTGGTTTGGGTTGGGTTGGGTTGCGTTGGGTTGGGTTGTGTTGTGTTGGGTTGTGTTTTGTTGGGTTGCATTGGGTTGGGTTGTGTTGGGTTGCGTTTGCTTGGGTTGTGTTGGGTTGGGTTGGGTTGGGTTAGGTTAGGTTAGGTTACATTAGGTTAGGGTTGATTAAATTAGGTTAGGTTAGGATAGGTTTGGTTAGGTTAGGTTAGGTTAGGTTAGGTTAGGTTAGGTTAGATTAGGTTAGGTTAGGTTAAGTTAGGTTAGGTTATGTCAGGTTAGGTTAGGTTGGGTTAGGTTTGGTTAGGTTTGTTTTGGTTTGGTTTGGTTTGGTATTGCTAGGTTAGGTTAGGTTAGGTTTGGTTTGGTTTGGTTTGGTTTGGTTAGGTTTTGTTGAATTATGTTAGGTTAGGTTAGATTAGATTAGGTTAGGTTAGGTTAGGTTGGGTTAGGTTAGGATAGGTTAGGTTAGGTTAGCTTAGGTTAGGTTAGGTTGGGTTTGGTTGGGTTGGTTTGGGTTAGGTTAGGTTGGGTTAGGTTAGGTTAGGTTAGATTAGGTTAGGTTTGGTTTGGTTTTGTTTGGTTTCGTTTTGTCTGGTTTCGTGTGGTGTGGTTTTGTTTGGTTTGGTTAGGTTAGGTTAGGCTAGGTTAGGTTAGGTTAGGTTAGGTTAAGTTAGGTTAGGCTGGATTTGGTTGGGTTGGTTTGGGTTAGGTTAGGTTGGGTAAGGTTAGGTTAGGTTTGGTTTCGTTTGGTTTGGTTTGGTCTGGTTTCGTATGGTGTGGTTCTGTTTGGTTTGGTTAGGTTAGGTTAGGTTAGGTTAGGTTAGGTTAGGGTAGGTTAGGTTAGGTTAGGTTGGGTTTGGTTGGGTTGGTTTGGGTTAGGTTAGGTTGGGTTAGGTTAGGTTAGGTTAGATTAGGTTAGGTTTGGTTTGGTTTGGTTTGGTTTGGTTTCGTTTGGTTTAGTTTGGTTGGTTTCGTTTGGTTTGGTTTGGTTTGGTTTCGTTTGGTTTGGTTTCGTTTAGTTTGGTTTATTTTGGTTTAGTTTGGTTTGGTTTGGTTTGGTTTGGTTTGGTTTGGTTTGGTTTGGTTAGGTTAGGTTGGGTTAGGTTAGGTTAGGTTAGTTTGGGTTAGGTTGGTTTGGGTTGGGTTAGGTTAGGTTAGGTTAGGTTAGGTTAGGTTAGGTTAGGTTAGGTTCGGTTCGGTTCGGTTAGGTTCGGTTAGGTTAGGTTAGGTTAGGTTAGGTTAGGTTAGGTTAGGTTAGGTTAGGTTAGGTTTTGTTTGGTTTGGTTTGGTTTCGTTTTGTTAGGTTAAAATAGGTTAGGTTAGGTTAGGTTAGGTTTGCTTTGGTTTGGTTTGGTTTGGTTTGATTTGGTTTGGTTAGGTGTGGTTAGGTTAGGTTAGGTTAGGTTAAGTTAGGTTAGGTTAGGTTAGGTTATGTTAGGTTAGGTTTGGTTTGGTTTCGTTTGGTTTGGTTTGGTTTGGTTTGGTTTGGTTTGGTTTCGTTTCGTTTGGTTTGGTTTGGTTTGCTTTGGTTTGGTTTGGTTTGGTTTGGTTTGGTTTGGATTGGTTTGGTTTTTGTTAGGTTAAGTTAGGTTAGGTTAGGTTAGGTTAGGTTAGGTTATGTTAGGTTAGGTTAGGTTAGGTTAGGTTGGGTAGGTTTGTTTGGGTTTGGTTTGGTTTGGTTTGGTTTGATTTGGTTTTATTAGGTTAGGTTAGGTTAGGTTTGGTTTGGTTTGGTTACATTTGGTTTGGTTTGGTTTGGTTTGGTATGGTTTGGTTTGGTTTGGTTTGGTTTGGTTTCGTTAGGTTAGGTTAGGTTAGGTTAGGTTAGGTTAGGTTGGGTAGGTTTGGTTAAGTTTGGTTTAGTTTGGTATGGTCTGATTTGGTTTTGTTAGGTTAGGTTAGGTTAGATTAGGTTTGGTTTGGTTTCGTTGGTTTGGTTTGGTTTGGTTTTGTTTGGTTTGGTTTGGTTTGGTTAGGTTAGGTTAGGTTAGATTAGGATAGGTTAGGTTAGGTTAGGTTAGGTGAGGTGAGGTGAGGTGAGGTTAGGTTAGGGTAGGTTAGGTTAGGTTAAGTTCAGTTCGGTTCGGTTCGGTTCGTTCCGTTTCGGTTCGGTTCCGTCCCGTTCGGTTCCGCTCGGTTCGGTTCGGTTCGGTTTGGTTCGATTCGGTTAGGTTAGTTTGGGATAGGTTAGGTTAG
>NC_060146.1:1857500-1862500 GCF_021461385.2 Schistocerca piceifrons | reverse complement strand
AGGTTTGGTTTGGTTTGGTTTGGTTTGTTTGTTTTAGTTTTTTTGGTTTGGTTTGGTTTCGTTTGGTTTGGTTTCGTTAAGTTTTTTTATTTTTTTTGGTTTGGTTTGGTTTGGTTTGGTTTGGTTAGGTTAGGTTAGGTTAGGTTGGGTTATGTTAGGTTAGGTTAGTTTGGGTTAGGTTGGGTTGGGTTGGGTTAGGTTAGGTTGTGTTTGGTTAGGTTAGGTCAGGTTAGGTTCGGTTAGGTTCGGTTCGGTTAGGTTAGGTTAGGTTAAGTTAGATTAGGTTAGGTTAGGTTTTGTTTGGTTTGGTTTTGTTTTCTTATGTTAAAATAGGTTAGGTTAGGTTAGGTTTGCTTTGGTTTGGTTTGGTTTGGTTTGGTTTGGTTTGGTTTGGTTAGGTGTGGTTAGGTTAGGTTAGGTTAGGTTAGGTTAAGTTAGGTTAGTTTAAGTTAGGTTAGGTTTTGTTTGGTTTAGTTTGGTTGGTTTCGTTTGGTTTGGTTTGGTTTGGTTTGGTTTGGTTTGGTTTGGTTTCGTTTAGTTTGGTTTATTTTGGTTTGGTTTGGTTTGGTTTGGTTTGGTTTGGTTTGGTTTGGTTTGGTTAGGTTAGGTTAGGTTGGGTTAGGTTAGGTTAGGTTAGTTTGGGTTAGGTTGGTTTGGGTTGGGTTAGGTTAGGTTAGGTTAGGTTAGGTTAGGTTAGGTTAGGTTAGGTTAGGTTCGGTTCGGTTCGGTTAGGTTCGGTTAGGTTAGGTTAGGTTAGGTTAGGTTAGGTTAGGTTAGGTTAGATTTGTTTGGTTTGGTTTGGTTTCGTTTTGTTAGGTTAAAATAGGTTAGGTTAGGTTAGGTTAGGTTTGCTTTGGTTTGGTTTGGTTTGGTTTGGTTTGGTTTGGTTAGGTGTGGTTAGGTTAGGTTAGGATAGGTTAAGTTAGGTTAGGTTAGGTTAGGTTATGTTAGGTTAGGTTTGGTTTGGTTTCGTTTGGTTTGGTTTGGTTTGGTTTGGTTTCGTTTCGTTTGGTTTGGTTTGGTTTGCTTTGGTTTGGTTTTGTTTGGTTTGGTTTTGTTTGGATTGGTTTGGTTTTTGTTAGGTTAAGTTAGGTTAGGTTAGGTTAGGTTAGGTTAGGTTATGTTAGGTTAGGTTAGGTTAGGTTAGGTTGGGTAGGTTTGTTTGGGTATGGTTTGGTTTGGTTTGGATTGATTTGGTTTTATTAGGTTAGGTTAGGTTAGGTTTGGTTTGGTTTGGTTTCGTTTGGTTTGGTTTGGTTTCGTTTGGTTTGGTTTGGTTACGTTTGGTTTGGTTTGGTTTGGTTTGGTATGGTTTGGTTTGGTTTGGTTTGGTTTGGTTTGGTTTGGTTTCGTTAGGTTAGGTTAGGTTAGGTTAGGTTAGGTTGGGTAGGTTTGGTTAAGTTTGGTTTAGTTTGGTATGGTCTGATTTGGTTTTGTTAGGTTAGGTTAGGTTAGGTTAGGTTTGGTTTCGTTGGTTTGGTTTGGTTTGGTTTGGTTTGGTTTGGTTTGGTTTGGTTTGGTTTAATTAGGTTAGGTTAGGTTAGGTTAGATTAGGATAGGTTAGGTTAGGTTAGGTTAGGTGAGGTGAGGTGAGGCGAGGTTAGGTTAGGGTAGGTTAGGTTAGGTTAGGTTCGGTTCGGTTCGGTTCGGTTCGTTCCGTTTCGGTTCGGTTCCGTCCCGTTCGGTTCCGCTCGGTTCGGTTCGGTTCGGTTTGGTTCGATTCGGTTAGGTTAGTTTGGGATAGGTTAGGTTAGGTTAGGTTTGGTTTGGTTTGGTTTGGTTTAGTTTGGCTTGGTTTTGTTTGGTTAGGTTTGGCTTGGTTTGGTCTGGTCTGGTTTGATTTGTTCTGGTTTGGTCTGGTTTGGTTAGGTTTGTTTTGGTTTGGTTTGGTTTGGTTTGGTTTCGTTAGGTTAGGTTAGGTTAGGTTAGGTTAGGTTAGGTGAGGTTAGGTTAGGTTAGCTTAGGTTAGGTTCGGTTCGGCTCGGTTCGGTTCCGTTCGGTTCGGTACGGTTCGGTTCCGTTCGGTTCCGTTCGGTTCGGTTCGGTTCTGTTTGGTTCGGTTCGGTTAGGTTAGTTTAGGTTAGGTTAGGTTAGGTTAGATTAGGTTAGGTTAGGTTTTGTTTGGTTTGGTTTGGTTTGCTTTGGTTTCGTTTTGTTAGGTTAAAATAGGTTAGGTTAGGTTAGGTTAGGTTTTGTTTGGTTTTTTTGGTTTGGTTTGGTTTGGTTAGGTTAGGTTAGGTTAGGTTAGGTTAGGTTAAGTTAGGTGAGGTGAGGTTAGGTTAGGTTAGGTTAGGTTAGGTTCGGTTCGGTTAGGTTCGGTTCCGTTCGGTTCGGTTCGGTTCGGTTCTGTTCCGTTCGGTTCCGTTCGGTTCGGTTCGGTTCGGTTTGGTTCGGTTCGGTTAGGTTAGTTTAGGTTAGGTTAGGTTAGGTAAGGTTAGGTTATGTTACGTTAGGTTAGGTTAGGTTTGGTTAGGTTTGGTTTGGTTTGTATTTGTTAGGTTAGGTTAGGTTAGGTTAGGTTTGGTTTGGTTTGGTTTGGTTTGGCTTGGTTTTGTTTGGTTAGGTTTGGCTTGGTTTGGTCTGGTCTGGTTTGATTTGTTTTGGTTTGGTCTGGTTTGGTTAAGTTTGATCTGGTTTGGTTATGTTAGGTTAGTTTAGGTTAGGTTGGGTTTGGTTTGGTTTGGTTTGGTTCGGTTCGGTTTGGTTTGGTTTGGTTTGGTTAGGTTAGGTTAGGTTAGGTTACGTTAGGTTAGGTTAGGTTAGGTTAGGTTAGGTTTGGTTTGGTTTGGTTAGGTTTGGTTTCGTTTCGTTTCGTTTGGTATGGTTCGGTTTGGTTTGGTTTGGTTTGGTTTGTTTTGGTTTCGTTAGGTTAGGTTTGGTTAGGTTAGGTTAGGTTAGGTTAGGTTATGTTAGGTTTGGTTAGGTTGGGTAGGTTTTGTTAGATTTGGTTTGGTTTGGTATGGTACGATTTGGTTTTGTTAGGTTAGGTTAGGTTAGGTTAGGTTTGGTTTGGTTTGGTTGGTTTGGTTTGGTTTGGTTTGGTTTGGTTTGGTTAGGTTTGGTTAGGTTTGGTTAGGTTTGGTTAGGTTTGGCTAGGTTAGGTTAGGTTAGGTTAGGTTAGCTTATGTTAGGTTAGGTTAGGTTAGGTCAGGTTAGGTTAGGTTTGGTTAGGTTAGGTTTGGTTTGGGTTGGTTTGGTTTGGTCTGGTTTGGTTTGGTTTGGTTTGATTTGGTTTGGTTTGGTTTGGTTTGGTTAGGTTAGGTTAGGTTAGGTTAGGGTGGGTTAGATTAGGTTAGGTTAGGTGAGGTAAGGTTAGGTTAGGTTAGGTTAGGTTAGGCTAGGTTAGGTTAGGCTAGGCTAGGCTATGCTAGGCTAGGTTAGGCTAGGCTAGGCTAGGCTATGGTTGGCTAGGATAGGGTAGGCTAGTTTAGTTTAGGCTAGGTTTGGCTCGGTTCAGTTGGTTTGGGTTGGGTTGGGTTGGGTTGGGTTGGGTTGGTTTGGGTTGGGTTGGGTTGCGTTGGGTTGGGTTGTGTTGTGTTGGGTTGTGTTTTGTTGGGTTGCATTGGGTTGGGTTGTGTTGGGTTGCGTTTGCTTGGGTTGTGTTGGGTTGGGTTGGGTTGGGTTAGGTTAGGTTAGGTTACATTAGGTTAGGTTTGATTAAATTAGGTTAGGTTAGTTTTGGTTAGGTTAGGTTAGGTTAGGTTAGGTTAGGTTAGATTAGGTTAGGTTAGGTTAAGTTAGGTTAGGTTATGTCAGGTTAGGTTAGGTTGGGTTAGGTTTGGTTAGGTTTGGTTTGGTTTGGTTTGGTTTGGTATTGCTAGGTTAGGTTAGGTTAGGTTTGGTTTGGTTTGGTTTGGTTTGGTTAGGTTTTGTTGAATTATGTTAGGTTAGGTTAGATTAGGTTAGGTTAGGTTAGGTTAGGTTGGGTTAGGTTAGGATAGGTTAGGTTAGGTTAGCTTAGGTTAGGTTAGGTTGGGTTTGGTTGGGTTGGTTTGGGTTAGGTTAGGTTGGGTTAGGTTAGGTTAGGTTAGATTAGGTTAAGTTTGGTTTGGTTTTGTTTGGTTTCGTTTTGTCTGGTTTCGTGTGGTGTGGTTCTGTTTGGTTTGGTTAGGTTAGGTTAGGCTAGGTTAGGTTAGGTTAGGTTAGGTTAAGTTAGGTTAGGTTGGGTTTGGTTGGGTTGGTTTGGGTTAGGTTAGGTTGGGTAAGGTTAGGTTAGGTTAGATTAGGTTAGGTTTGGTTTGGTTTGGTTTGGTTTGGTTTCGTTTGGTTTAGTTTGGCTGGTTTCGATTGGTTTGGTTTGGTTTGGTTTCGTTTGGTTTGGTTTCGTTTAGTTTGGTTTATTTTGGTTTGGTTTGGTTTCGTTTAGTTTGGTTTATTTTGGTTTGGTTTGGTTTGGTTTGGTTTGGTTTGGTTTGGTTAGGTTAGGTTAGGTTAGGTTAGGTTAGGTTAGGTTAGGTTAGGTTCAGTTCGGTTCGGTTAGGTTCGGTTAGGTTAGGTTAGGTTAGGTTAGTTTAGGTTAGGTTAGGTTTTGTTTGGTTTGGTTTGGTTTTGTTTGGTTTTGTTTTGTTAGGTTAAAATAGGTTAGGTTAGGTTAGGTTAGGTTTGCTTTGGTTTGGTTTGGTTTGGTTTGGTTTGGTTTGGTTTGGTTAGGTGTGGTTAGGTTAGGTTGGGTTAAGTTAGGTTAGGTTAGGTTAGGTTATGTTAGGTTAGGTATGGTTTGGTTTGGTTTGGTTTGGTTTTGTTTGGTTTGGTTTCGTTTCGTTTGGTTTGGTTTGGTTTGCTTTGGTTTGGTTTGGTTTGGTTTGGTTTGGTTTGGTTTGGTTTGGTTTTCTTTAGGTTAGGTTAGGTTAGGTTAGGTTAGGTTAGGTTAGGTTAGGTTATGTTAAGTTAGGTTAGGTTAGGTTAGGTTGGGTGGGTTTGTTTGGGTTTGGTTTGGTTTGGTTTGGTTTGATTTGGTTTTATTAGGTTAGGTTAGGTTAGGTTTGGTTTGGTTTGGTTTG
>NC_060146.1:1787500-1790000 GCF_021461385.2 Schistocerca piceifrons | reverse complement strand
GTTAGGTTCGGTTCGGTTCAGTTCGTTCGGTTCGGTTCGGTTCCTTTCGGTTCCGTTGGGTTCAGTTCGGTTCGGTTTGGTTCGGTTCGGTAAGGTTAGTTTAGGTTAGGTTAGGTTAGGTTAGGTTAGGTTAGTTTAGGTTAGGTTAGGTTAGGTTAGGTTAGGTTAGGTTGGGTAGGTTTGGTTAGGTTTGGTTTGGTTTGGTATGGTATGATTTGGTTTTGTCAGGTTAGGTTAGGTTAGGTTAGGTTAGGTTAGGCTAGGTTAGGTTAGGTTGGGTAGGTTTGGTTAGGTTTGTTTTGGTTTGGTATGGTATGATTTGGTTTTGTTGCGTTAGGTTAGGTTTAGTTTGGTTTGGTTGGTTCGGTTAAGTTTTGTTTGGTTTGGTTTGGTAAGGTTAGGTTAGGTTTGCATTGGTTTGGTTTGGTTTTGTTTGGTTTGGTTTGGTTAGGTTTGGTTAGGTTAGGTTAGTATAGGTTAGGTTAGGTTAGGTTAGGTTAGGTTAGATTAGGTTAGGTTTGATTAGGTTAGGTTTGGTTTGGTTTGGTTTGTGTTGGTTTGGTTTGGTTTGTTGTGGTTTGGTTTGGTTTGGTTTGGTTTGGTTAGGTTGGGTTTAGCTTGGGTTAGGTTGGGTTGGGTTGGGTTAGGTTAGGTTAGGTTAGGTTAGGTTATGTTAGGTTAGGGTAGGTTAGGTTAGGTTGGGTTAGGTTAGGTTTGATAAGGTTTGGTTAGGTTGGGTTTGGTTTGGTTTGGTTTGGTTTCGTTTCGTTTTGATTGGTTTGGTTTCGTTTGGTTTGGTTTGGTTTCGTTTGGTTTGGTTTGGTTTGGTTTGGTTTGGTTTCGTATGGTTTGGTGTGGTTTGGTTTGGTATGGTTTGGTTTGGTTTGGTTTGGTTTGGTTTCGTTAGGTTAGGTTGGGTTAGGTTAGGTGAGGTTCGTTTAGGTTAGGTTAGGTTAATTTAGGTAAGCTTGGGTAGGTTTGGTTAGGTTTGGTTTGGTTTGGTATGGTATGATTTGGTTTTGTTACGTTAGGTTAGGTTTAGTTTGGTTTGGTTGGTTCGGTTTAGTTTGGTTTGGTTTGGTTTGGTTAGGTTTGGTTAGGTTAGGTTAGCTTAGGTTAGTTTAGGTTAGGTCAGGTTAGGTTAGGTTCGGTTAGGTCAGGTCAGGTTAGGTTAGGTTTGGTTTGGTTTGGTTTGGTTTGGTTTTGGTTTGGTCTGGTTTGGTTTGGTAAGGTTAGGTTAGGTTAGGTTAGGTTAGGTTAGGTTAGCTTAGGTTTGGTTAAGTTAGGTTAGGTTAAGTTTGGTTTTGTTTGGTTTGGTTTTCTTCGGCTAGGTTACGTTAGGTTTGGTTTGCATTGGTTTGGTTTTGTTTGGTTTGGTTGGTTTGGTTTGGTTAGGATTGGTTAGGTTAGGTTAGGTTAGAATAGGTTAGGTTAGGTTAGGTTAGGTTAGGTTAGGTTATTTTAGGTTTGGTTTGGTTTGGTTTGGTTTGGTTTGGTTAGGTTGGGTTTATGTTGGGTTAGGTTGGGTTGGGTTGGGTTACGTTACGTTAGGTTAGGTTAGGTTATGTTAGGTTAGGGTAGGTTAGGTTAGGTTAGGTTAGGTTTGATTAGGTTTGGTTAGGTTTCGTATGTTTTGGTTTGGTTAGGTTTGGTTTGGTTAGGTTCGGTTCGGTTTGGTTTGTTTGGTTTGTTTAGGTTTGGTTAGGTATGGATAGGTTAGGATAGGTTAGGTTAGGTTAGATTAAGATAGGTTGGTTAGGTTAGGTCAGGTTAGATTAGGTTAGATTAGGTTAGGTTTGGTTTGGTTTGGTTTGGTTTGGTTTGGTTTGGTTTGGTTAGGATAGGTTAGGTAATGTTAGGTTAGGTTAGATTAGGTTAGGTTAGGTTAACTTAGGTTAGGTTATGTCAGATTAGGTTAGGTTGGGTTAGGTTTGGTTAGGTTTGGTTTGGTTTGGTTTGTTTTGGTTTTGTTAGGTTAGGTTAGGTTAGGTTAGGTTAGGTTTGGTTTGGTTTGCTTTTTTTTGGTTTGTTTTGGTTTGGTTAGGTTAGGTTAGGTTAGGTTAGGTTAAGTTGGGTTAGGTTGGGTTGGGTTGGGTTAGGTTAGGTTTATGTTAGGTTAGGTTAGGTTCGGTTAGGTAAGGTTCGGTTAGGTTAGGTTAGGTAATGATAGGATAGGTTAGGTTTGGTTTGGTTTGGTTTGGTTTGGTTTTGTTAGGTTAGGTTACGTTAGGTTAGGCTTGCATTGGTTTGGTTTGGTTTGGTTTGGTTTGGTTTGGTTAGGATAGGTTAGGTTAGGTTAGGTTAGGTTAGGTTAGGTTAGGTTAAGTTAGGTTAGGTTATGTCAGGTTAGGGTAGGTTGGGTTAGGGTGGTTAGGTTTGGTTTGATTTGCTTTGGTTTGGATTTGTTAGGTTAGGTTAGGTTAGGTTAGGTTTGGTTTGGTTTGGTTTGGTTTGGTTGGTTTGGTTTAGTTTGGTTTGGTTTGGTTTGGTTAGGTTTTGT
>NC_060146.1:1782500-1785000 GCF_021461385.2 Schistocerca piceifrons | reverse complement strand
AGATTAGGTTAGGTTTGGTTTGGTTCGGTTTGGTTTTCTTAGGCTAGGTTACGTTAGGTTAGGTTTGCATTGGTTTGGTTTGGTTTTTTTGTGTTTGGTTTGGTTTGGTTAGGATCGGTGAGGTTTGGTTAGGTTAGGATAGATAGGTTAGGTTAGGTTAGGTTATGTTAGGTTAGGTTATTTTAGGTTTGGTTTGGTTTGGTTTGGTTTGGTTTGGTTAGGTTGGGTTTATGTTGGGTTAGGTTGGGATGGGTTGGGTTACGTTACATTACGTTAGGTTAGGTTATGTTAGGTTAGGGTAGGTTAGGTTAGGTTAGGTTAGGTTTGATTAGGTTTTGCTAGGTTTGGTTTGTTTTGGTTAGGTTAGGTTAGGTTAGGTGAGGTTAGGTTAGGTTAGGTTAGGTTAGGTTAGGTTAGGTATGGTCTGGGTTGGTTTGGTCTGGTCTGGTTAGGTTAGGTTAGGTTAGGTTAGGTCAGGTTAGGTCTGGTTAGGTCAGGTTAGGTCAGGTTAAGTCAGGTTAGGTCAGGTTAGTTCAGGTTAGGTCAGGTTAGGTCAGGTTAGGTCAGGTTAGGCCAGGTTAGGTCAGGTTATTTCAGGTTAGGTCAGGTTAGGTCAGGTCAGGTCAGGTCAGGTCAGGTCAGGTCAGGTCAGGTCAGGTCAGGTCAGGTCAGATCAGATCAGGTCAGGTCAGGTCAGGTCAGGTCAGGTCAGGTCAGGTCAGGTCAGGTCACTTCAGGTCAGGTCAGGTCAGGTCAGGTCACATCAGGTCAGGTCAGGTCAGGTCAGGTCAGGTCAGGTCAGGTCAGGTCAGGTCAGGTCAGTTCAGTTCAGGTCAGGTCAGGTCAGGTCAGGTCAGGTCAGGTCAGGTCAGGTCAGGTCAGGTCAGGTCAGGTCAGGTCAGGTCAGGTCAGGTCAGGTCAGGTCAGGTCAGGTCAGGTCAGGTCAGGTCAGGTCAGGTCAGGTTAGGTCAGGTCAGGTTAGGTTAGGTCAGGTTAGGTCAGGTTAGGTTAGGTTAGGTTAGGTTAGGTTACGTTACGTTACGTTAGGTTAGGTTAGGTTAGGTTAGGTTAGGTTAGGTTAGGTTGGGTTAGGTTAGGTTAGGTTAGGTTAGGTTAGGTTAGGTTAGGTTAGGTTAGGTTAGGTTAGGTAAGGTTTGGTTTGGTTTGGTTTGGTTTGGTTTGGTTTGGTCTGGTTTCGTATGGTTTGGTTTGGTTTGGTTTGGTTTGGTTTGGTTAGGTTAGGTTAGGTTAGGTTAGGTTAGGTTAGGTTGGGTTTTGTTGGGTTGGTTTGGGTTAGGTTAGGTTAGGTTAGGTTAGGTTAGGTTAGATTAGGTTAGGTTTGGTTTGGTTTGGTTTGGTTTGGTTTGGTTTGGTTTCGTTTGGTTTGGTTTGGTTGGTTTCGTTTGGTTTGGTTTGGTTTGGTTTCGTTTGGTTTGGTTTCGTTTAGTTTGGTTTATTTTGGTTTGGTTTGGTTTGGTTTGGTTTGGTTTGATTTGGTTTGGTTTGGTTTGGTTTGGTTATGATAGGTTAGGTTAGGTTGGGTTAGTTTAGGTTAGGTTAGTTTGGGTTAGATTGGGTTGAGTTAGGTTAGGTTAGGTTACGTTAGATTAGGTTAGGTTAGGTTAGGTTCGGTTAGGTTCGGTTCGGTTGGGTTAAGTTAGGTTAGGTTAGGTTAGGTAAGGTTAGGTTAGGTTAGGTTTTGTTTGGTTTGTTTTGGTTTGTTTTTGTTTTGTTAGGTTAAAATAGGTTAGGTTTGGTTAGGTTAGGTTTGCTTTGGTTTGGTTTGGTTAGGTGTGGTTAGGTTAGGTTGGGTTAGGTTAGGTTAGGTTAGGTTAGGTTGGGTTAGGTTAGGTTACGTTAGGTTAGGTTTGATTAGGTTTTGTTAGGTTTGGTTTGTTTTGGTTAGGTTAGGTTAGGTTAGGTGAGCTTAGGTTAGGTTAGGTTAGGTTAGGTTAGGTTAGGTGAGGTTAGGTTAGGTTAGGTTAGGTTAGGTTAGGTTTGGTCTGGGTTGGTATGGTCTGGTCTGGTTAGGTTAGGTTAGGTTAAGTCAGATTAGGTCAGGTTAGGTCAGGTTAGGTCAGGTTAGGTCACATTAGGTCAGGTTAGTTCAGGTTAGGTCAGGTTAGGTCAGGTTAGGTCAGGTTAGGTCAGGTTATTTCAGGTTAGGTCAGGTCAGGTCAGGTCAGGTCAGGTCAGGTCAGGTCAGGTCAGGTCAGGTCAGGTCAGGTCAGGTCAGGTCAGGTCAGATCAGATCAGGTCAGGTCAGGTCAGGTCAGATCCGGTCAGGTCAGGTCAGGTCAGGTCACTTCAGGTCAGATCAGGTCAGGTCAGGTCACATCAGGTCAGGTCAGGTCAGGTCAGGTCAGGTCAGGTCAGTTCAGGTCAAGTCAGGTCAGGTCAGGTCAGTTCAGGTCAGGTCAGGTCAGGTCGGGTCAGGTCAGGTCAGGTCAGGTCAGGTCAGGTCAGGTCAGGTCAGGTCAGGTTAGGTCAGGTCAGGTTA
>NC_060146.1:1775000-1777500 GCF_021461385.2 Schistocerca piceifrons | reverse complement strand
CGTTAGGTTAGGTTAGGTTAGGTTAGGTTAGGTTAGGTGAGGTTAGGTTAGGTTAGCTTAGGTTAGGTTCGGTTCGGCTCGGTTCGGTTCCGTTCGGTTGGGTACGGTTCGGTTCCGTTCCGTTCGGTTCCGTTCGGTTCGGTTCGGTTCTGTTTGGTTCGGTTCGGTTAGGTTAGTTTAGGTTAGGTTAGGTTAGGTTAGGTTACGTTTTGTTTGGTTTTATTTTGGTTTGCTTTGGTTTCGTTTTGTTAGGTTAAAATAGGTTAGGTTAGGTTAGGTTTGCTTTGGTTTGGTTTGGTTTGGTTTGGTTTGGTTTGGTTTGGTTAGGTGTGGTTAGGTAAGGTTAGGTTAGGTTAAGTTAGGTTAGGTTTTGTTTGGTTTTTTTGGTTTGGTTTGGTTTGGTTAGGTTAGGTTAGGTTAGGTTAGGTTAGGTTAAGTTAGGTGAGGTGAGGTTAGGTTAGGTTAGGTTAGGTAAGGTTCGGTTCGGTTAGGTTCGGTTCCGTTCGGTTCGGTTCGGTTCGGTTCTGTTCCGTTCGGTTCCGTTCGGTTCGGTTCGGTTCGGTTTGGTTCGGTTCGGTTAGGTTAGTTTAGGTTAGGTTAGGTTAGGTAAGGTTAGGTTATGTTAGGTTAGGTTAGGTTAGGTTTGGTAAGGTTTGGTTTGGTTTGTATTTGTTAGGTTAGGTTAGGTTAGGTTAAGTTAGGTTTGGTTTGGTTTGGTTTGGTTTGGCTTGGTTTTGTTTGGTTAGGTTTGGCTTGGTTTGGTCTGGTCTGGTTTGATTTGTTTTGGTTTGGTCTGGTTTGGTTAGGTTAGGTTAGGGTGGGTTAGATTAGGTTAGGTTAGGTGAGGTAAGGTTAGGTTAGGTTAGGTTAGGTTAGGTTAGGCTAGGTTAGGTTAGGCTAGGCTAGGCTATGCTAGGCTAGGTTAGGCTAGGCTAGGCTAGGCTATGGTAGGCTAGGATAGGGTAGGCTAGTTTAGTTTAGGCTAGGTTTGGCTCGGTTCAGTTGGTTTGGGTTGGGTTGGGTTGGGTTGGGTTGGGTTGGGTTGGTTTGGGTTGGGTTGGGTTGCGTTGGGTTGGGTTGTGTTGTGTTGGGTTGTGTTTTGTTGGGTTGCATTGGGTTGGGTTGTGTTGGGTTGCGTTTGCTTGGGTTGTGTTGGGTTGGGTTGGGTTGGGTTAGGTTAGGTTAGGTTACATTAGGTTAGGGTTGATTAAATTAGGTTAGGTTAGGTTAGGTTTGGTTAGGTTAGGTTAGGTTAGGTTAGGTTAGGTTAGATTAGGTTAGGTTAGGTTAAGTTAGGTTAGGTTATGTCAGGTTAGGTTAGGTTGGGTTAGGTTTGGTTAGGTTTGGTTTGGTTTGGTTTGGTTTGGTATTGCTAGGTTAGGTTAGGTTAGGTTTGGTTTGGTTTGGTTTGGTTAGGTTTTGTTGAATTATGTTAGGTTAGGTTAGATTAGGTTAGGTTAGGTTAGGTTAGGTTGGGTTAGGTTAGGATAGGTTAGGTTAGGTTAGCTTAGGTTAGGTTAGGTTGGGTTTGGTTGGGTTGGTTTGGGTTAGGTTAGGTTGGGTTAGGTTAGGTTAGGTTAGATTAGGTTAGGTTTGGTTTGGTTTTGTTTGGTTTCGTTTTGTCTGGTTTCGTGTGGTGTGGTTCTGTTTGCTTTGGTTAGGTTAGGTTAGGCTAGGTTAGGTTAGGTTAGGTTAGGTTAAGTTAGGTTAGGCTGGGTTTGGTTGGGTTGGTTTGGGTTTAGTTAGGTTGGGTAAGGTTAGGTTAGGTTAGATTAGGTTAGGTTTGGTTTGCTTTGGTTCGGTTTGGTTTCGTTTGGTTTAGTTTGGTTGGTTTCGATTGGTTTGGTTTGGTTTGGTGTCGTTTGGTTTGGTTTCGTTTAGTTTGGTTTATTTTGGTTTGGTTTGGTTTGGTTTCGTTTGGTTTGGTTTCGTTTAGTTTGGTTTATTTTGGTTTGGTTTGGTTTGGTTTGGTATGGTTTGGTTTGGTTTGGTTAGGTTAGGTTAGGTTAGGTTAGGTTAGGTTAGGTTAGGTTCAGTTCGGTTCGGTTAGGTTCGGTTAGGTTAGGTTAGGTTAGGTTAAGTTAGGTTAGGTTAGGTTAGGTTTTGTTTGGTTTGGTTTGGTTTTGTTTGGTTTTGTTTTGTTAGGTTAAAATAGGTTAGGTTAGGTTAGGTTAGGTTTGCTTTGGTTTGGTTTGGTTTGGTTTGGTTTGGTTTGGTTAGGTGTGGTTAGGTTAGGTTGGGTTAAGTTAGGTTAGGTTAGGTTAGGTTATGTTAGGTTAGGTATGGTTTGGTTTGGTTTGGTTTGGTTTGGTTAGGTTTGGTTTGGTTTCGTTTCGTTTGGTTTGGTTTGGTTTGCTTTGGTTTGGTTTGGTTTGGTTTGGTTTGGTTTGGTTTGGTTTGGTTTGGTTTTCTTTAGGTTAGGTTAGGTTAGGTTAGGTCAGGTTATGTTAAGTTAGGTTAGGTTAGGTTAGGTTGGGTGGGTTTGTTTGAGTTTGGTTTG
>NC_060146.1:1742500-1745000 GCF_021461385.2 Schistocerca piceifrons | reverse complement strand
CAGGTCAGATCAGATCAGGTCAGGTCAGGTCAGGTCAGGTCAGGTCAGGTCAGGTCAGGTCACTTCAGGTCAGGTCAGGTCAGGTCAGGTCAGGTCAGGACACATCAGGTCAGGTCAGGTCAGGTCAGGTCAGGTCAGGTCAGGTCAGGTCAGGTCAGGTCAGGTTAGGTCAAGTCAGGTTAGGTTAGGTCAGGTTAGGTCAGGTTAGGTTAGGTTAGGTTAGATTAGGTTACGTTAGGTTAGGTTAGGTTAGGTTAGGTTAGGTTAGGTTAGGTTAGGTTAGGTTAGGTTAGGTTAGGGTAGGTTAGGTTAGGTTAGGTTAGGTTTGATTTGTTTTGGTCAGGTCGGGTCGGGTCGGGTCGGGTCGGGTCAGGTCAGGTCAGGTCAGGTCAGGTCAGGTCAGGTTAGGTCAGGTCAGGTCAGGTTGGGTCACGTCAGGGTTGGGTTGGGTTGGGTTGGGTTGGGTTGGGGTGGGTTAGGTTGGGTTGGGTTGGGTTGGGTTGCGTTGGGTTGGGTTGGGTTGGGTTGGGTTGGGTTGGGTTGGATTGGGTTGTGTTGGGTTGGGTTGGGTTAGGTTAGGTTAGGTTAGGTTAGGTTAGGTTAGGTTAGGTTAGGTTAGGTTAGGTTAGGTTAGGTTTGGTTAGGTTAGGTTAGGTTAGGTTAGGTTTGGTTAGGTTTGGTTAGGTTAGGTTAGGTTAGGTTAGGTTAGGTTAGATTAGGTTTGGCTAGATTAGGTTAGGTTAGGTTAAGTTTGGTTAGGTTAGGTTAGGTTAGGATAGGTTAGGTTAGGTTAGGTTAGGTAAGGTCAGGTTAGGTTAGGTTAGGTTTTGTTTGGTTAGTTTTGGTTTGGTTTGGTTTGGTTAGTGTTAGGTTAGGTTAGGTTAGGTTCGGTTCGGTTCGGTTCGTTCGGTTCGGTTCGGTTCCTTTCGGTTCCGTTGGGTTCAGTTCGGTTCGGTTTGGTTCCGTTTGGTAAGGTTAGTTTAGGTTAGGTTAGGTTAGGTTAGGTTAGGTTAGGTTAGGTTAAGTTAGGTTAGGTTAGGTTAGGTTGGGTAGGTTTGGTTAGGTTTGGTTTGGTTTGGTATGGTATGATATGGTTTTGTCAGGTTAGGTTAGGTTAGGTTAGGTTAGGTTAGGTTAGGTTAGGTTAGGTTAGGTTGGGTAGGTTTGGTTAGGTTTGTTTTGGTTTGGTATGGTATGATTTGGTTTTGTTAGGTTAGGTTAAGTTAGGTTAGGTTAGGTTTGGTTTGGTTTGGTTGGTTTGGTTTGGTTTGGTTATATTTTCGTTTGGTTTCGTTTGGTTTGGTTTGGTTTGGTTAGGTAAGGTTAGGTTAGGTTAGGTTAGGTTAGGTTAGGTTTGGTTTGGTTTGGTTTGGTTTGGTTTGGTTAGGTTGGGTTTAGGTTGGGTTAGGTTGGGTTGGGTTGGGTTAGGTTAGGTTAGGTTAGGTTAGGTTATGTTAGGTTAGGGTAGGTTAGGTTAGGTTGGGTTAGGTTAGGTTTGATAAGGTTTGGTTAGGTTGGGTTTGGTTTGGTTTGGTTTGGTTTCGTTTCGTTTTGATTGGTTTGGTTTCGATTGGTTTGGTTTGGTTTCGTTTGGTTTAGTTTGGTTTGGTTTGGTTTGGTTTCGTATGGTTTGGTGTGGTTTGGTTTGGTATGGTTTGGTTTGCTTTGGTTTGGTTTGGTTTCGTTAGGTTAGGTTAGGTTAGGTTAGGTTAGGTTCGTTTAGGTTAGGTTAGGTTAATTTACGTTAGCTTGGGTAGGTTTGGTTAGGTTTGGTTTGGTTTGGTATGGTATCATTTGGTTTTGTTACGTTAGGTTAGGTTTAGTTTGGTTTGGTTGGTTCGGTTTAGTTTGGTTTGGTTTGGTTTGGTTTCGTTAGGTTTGGTTAGGTTAGGTTAGCTTAGGTTAGTTTAGGTTAGGTCAGGTTAGGTTAGGTTCGGTTAGGTTAGGTCAGGTTAGGTTAGGTTTGGTTTGGTTTGGTTTGGTTTGGATAGGTTAGGTAATGTTAGGTTAGGTTAGATTAGGTTAGGTTAGGTTAAGTTAGGTTAGGTTATGTCAGATTAGGTTAGGTTGGGTTAGGTTGGGTTAGGTTTGGTTTGGTTTGGTTTGTTTTGGTTTTGTTAGGTTAGGTTAGGTTAAGTTATGTTAGGTTTGGTTTGGTTTGCTTTGGTTTGGTTTGGTTAGGTTAGGTTAGGTTAGGTTAGGTTAAGTTGGGTTAGGTTGGGTTGGGTTGGGTTAGGTTAGGTTTATGTTAGGTTAGGTTAGGTTCGGTTAGGTTAGGTTCGGTTAGGTTAGGTTAGGTAACGATAGGATAGGTTAGGTTTGGTTTGGTTTTGTTTTGTTAGATTAGGTTACGTTAGGTTAGGTTTGCATTGGTTTGGTTTGGTTTGGTTTGGATTGGTTTGGCTAGGTTTGGTTAGGTTAGGTTAGGTTAGGATAGTATGGGTTAGGTTAGGTTAGGTTATATCAAGTTAGGATAGGTTAGGTTTGATTTGGTTTGGTT
>NC_060146.1:1717500-1720000 GCF_021461385.2 Schistocerca piceifrons | reverse complement strand
TCAGGTTAGGTCAGGTTAGGTCAGGTTAGGTCAGGTTAGGTCAGGTTAGGTCAGGTTAGTTCAGGTTAGGTCAGGTTAGGTCAGGTTAGGTCAGGTTAGGTCAGGTTAGGTCAGGTTAGGTCAGGTTAGGTCAGGTCAGGTCAGATCAGGTCAGGTCAGGTCAGGTCAGGTCAGGTCAGGTCAGGTCAGGTCAGGTCAGGTCAGGTCAGGTCAGATCAGATCAGGTCAGGTCAGGTCAGGTCAGGTCAGGTCAGGTCAGGTCAGGTCAGGTCAGGTCAGGTCAGGTCAGGTTAGGTCAGGTCAGGTTAGGTCAGGTCAGGTTAGGTTAGGACAGGTTAGGTCAGGTTAGGTTAGGTTAGGTTAGATTAGGTTACGTTAGGTTAGGTTAGGTTAGGTTAGGTTAGGTTAGGTTAGGTTAGGTTAGGTTAGGTTAGGGTAGGTTAGGTTAGGTTAGGCTAGGTTTGATTTGTTTTGGTCAGGTCGGGTCGGGTCGGGTCGGGTCGGGTCAGGTCAGGTCAGGTCAGGTCAGGTCAGGTCAGGTCAGGTTAGGTCAGGTCAGGTCAGGTCGGGTCAGGTCAGGGTTGGGTTGGGTTGGGTTGGGTTGGGTTGGGGTGGGTTAGGTTGGGTTGGGTTGGGTTGGGTTGCGTTGGGTTGGGTTGGGTTGGGTTGGGTTGGGTTGGGTTGGATTGGGTTGTGTTGGGTTGGGTTGGGTTAGGTTAGGTTAGGTTAGGTTAGGTTAGGTTAGGTTAGGTTAGGTTAGGTTAGGTTAGGTTAGGTTAGGTTTGGTTAGGTTAGGTTAGGTTAGGTCAGGTTAGGTTAGGTTAGGTTTGGTTAGATTAGGTTAGGTTAGGTTAAGTTTGGTTAGGTTAGGTTAGGTTAGGATAGGTTAGGTTAGGTTAGGTTAGGTTAGGTTAGGTTAGGTTAGGTTAGGTTAGGTTAGGTTAGGTTAGGTGAGGTTAGGTTAGGTTAGGTTGGGTTAAGTTAGGTTAGGTTAGGTTAGGTTAGGTTAGGTTACGTTAGATTAGGTTAGGTTAGGTTAGGTTCGGTTAGGTTCGGTTCGGTTGGGTTAGGTTAGGTTAGGTTACGTAAGGTTAGGTTAGGTTAGGTTTTGTTTGGTTTGGTTTGGTTTGGTTTTTTTTTTGTTAGGTTAAAATAGGTTAGGTTAGGTTAGGTTAGGTTTGCTTTGGTTTGGTTTGGTTAGGTGTGGTTAGGTTAGGTTAGGTTAGGTTAGGTTAGGTTGGGTTAGGTTAGGTTAGGTTAGGTTAGGTTTGGTTTGGTTTGGTTTGGTTTGGTTTGGTTTGGTTTGGTTTCGTTTGGTTTCGTTTGGTTTGCTTTGGTTTGGTTTGGTTTGGTTTGGTTTGTTTTGGTTTGGTTTCGTTAGGTTAGTTTAGGTTAGGTTAGGTTAGGTTAGGTTAAGTTAAGTTTGGTTAGGTTAGGTTGGGTAGGTTTGGTTGGGTTTGGTTTGGTTTGGTTTGGTTTGATTTGGTTTTATTAGGTTAGGATAGGTTTGGTTTGGTTTGGTTTGGTTTGGTTTGGTTTGGTTTGGTTTCGTTAGGTTACGTTAGGTTACGTTAGGTTAGGTTAGGTTAGGTTAGGTTAGGTTAGGTTACGTTAGGTTAGGTTAGGTTAGGTTAGGTTAGGTTTGGTAGGTATGGTTAGGTTTGGTTTAGTTTGGAATGGTATGATTTGGTTTTGTTAGGTTAGGTTAGGTTAGGTTAGGTTTGGTTTGGTCTGGTTGGTTTGGTTTGGTTTGGTTTGGTTTGGTTTGGTTTGGATTGGTTGGTTAGGTTTGGTTAGGTTAGGGTAGGTTAGGTTACTTTAGGTTAGGTTAGGTTAGGTTAGGTTAGGTTAGGTTAGGTTAGCTTAGGTTTGGTTTGGTTTGGTTTGGTTTGGTTTGGTTGGGTTTGGTTTGGTTTGGTTAGGTTAGGTTATGTTAAGTTGGTTGGGTTGGGTTAGGTTATGTTAGGTTAGGTTAGGTTAGGTAAGGTTAGGTTAGGTTAGGTTCGGTTAGGTTAGGTTAGGTTAGGTTAGGTTAGGTTAGGTTGGGTTAGGTTAGGTTAGTTTAGGTTAGGATAAGTTTGGTTTGGTTTGGTTTGGTTTGGTTTTGGTTTCGTTTGGTTTGGTTTGGTTTGGTTTGATTTGGTTTGGTTTGGTTATATTTGGTTAGGTGTGGTTAGGTTAGGTTAGGTTAGGTTAGGTTAAGTTAGGTTAGGATTTGTTTGGTTTGGTTTATTTTGGTTTTTTTGGTTTGGTTAGGTTACGTTAGGTTAGGTTAGTTTAGGTTAGGTTAGGTTAGGTTAGGTGAGGTGAGGTGAGGTGAGGTGAGGTTAGGTTAGGTTAGGTTAGGTTAGGATAGGTTCGGTTCGGTTAGGTTCGGTTAGGTTCAGTTAGGTTAGGTTAGGTTAAGTTAGGTTAGGTAAGGCTTTGTTTGGTTTGGTTTGGTTTCGTTTGGCTTTGTTTTGTTAGGGTAAAATAGGTTAGGTTAGGTTAGGTTAGAATT
>NC_060146.1:1707500-1710000 GCF_021461385.2 Schistocerca piceifrons | reverse complement strand
TGGTTTGGTTTCGTTTGGTTAGGTGGGTTAGGTTAGGTTAGGTTACGTTAGGTTAGGTTAGGTTAGGTTATTTTAGGTTAGGTTAGGTTAGATTTGGTTTGGTTTGGTTTAGTTTAGTTTGGTTTGGTTTGGTTTCGTTTAGTTTGGTTTGGTTTCGTTTGGTTTGGTTTGATTTGGTTTGGTTTGGTTTCGTTAGGTTAGGATAGTTTAGGTTAGGTTAGGTTAGGTTAGGTTGGGTTAGGTTAGGTTGGGTGGGTTTGGTTGGGTTTGGTTTGGTTTGGTTTGGTTTGGTTTCGTTAGGTTAGGTCAGGTTAGGTTAGGTTAGGTTAGGTTACGTTAGGTTAGGTTAGGTTGGGTAGGTTTGGTTGGGTTTGGTTTGGTTTGGTTTGGTTTGATTTTGTTTTATTAGGTTAGGTTAGGTTAGGTTTGGTTTGGTTTGGTATGGTTTGGTTTGGTTTCGTTTCGTTTGGTTTGGTTTTTTTCGTTTGGTTTCGATTGGTTTGGTTTGGTTTGGTTTGGTTTGGTTTGGTTTGGTTTGGTTTGGTTTGGTTAGGTTAGGTTAGGTTAGGTTACGTTACGTTGGGTTAGGTTTTGTTGGGTTGGGTTAGGTTAGGTTTATGTTAGGTTAGGTTAGGTTCGGTTAGGTAAGGTTCGGTTAGGTTGGGTTAGGTAACGATAGCATAGGTTAGGTTTGGTTTGGTTTGGTTTGGTTTTGTTTGGCTTGGTTTTGTTCGCTTTGGTTTGGTTTCGTGTGGTTTGGTTTGGTTTGCTTTGGTTTGGTTAGGTGGGTTTATGTTGGGTTAGGTTGGGTTGGGTTGGGTTACATTACGTTAGGTTACGTTAGGTTATGTTAGGTTAGGTTAAGTTAGGTTAGGTTAGGTTAGGTTTGTTTAGGTTTGGTTAGGTTTGGTTTGTTTTGGTTTGGTTTGGTTTGCTTTGGTTTGTTTAGGTTTGGTTAGGTTTGGGTAGGTTAGGTTAGGTTAGGTTAGGTTAGATTAGGTTAGGTTAGGTTAGGTTATGTCAGGTTAGGGTAGGTTGGGTTAGGGTGGTTAGGTTTGGTTTGATTTGCTTTGGTTTGGATTTGTTATTTTAAGTTCGGTTAGGTTAGGTTTGGTTTGGTTTGGTTTGGTTCGGTTGGTTTGGTTTAGTTTGGTTTGGTTTGGTTTGGTTAGGTTTTGTTAGGTTAGGTTAGCTTAGGTTAGTTTAGGTTAGGTCAGGTTAGGTTAGGTTAGGTTAGGTTAGGTTAGGTTAGGTTAGGTTAGGTTAGGTTTGGTTTGGTTTGGTTTGGCTTGGTTTTGGTTTCGATTTGTTTGGTTTGGTTTGGTTGGTTTGGTTTGGTTTGGATTGGTTTGGTAAGGTTAGGTTAGGTTAGGTTAGGTTAGGTTAGGTTAGGATAGGTTTGGTTAGGTTAGGTTAGGTTTGGTTTGGTTCGGTTTGGTTTTCTTAGGCTAGGTTACGTTAGGTTCGGTTTGCATTGGTTTGGTTTGGTTTGGTTGTGTTTGGTTTGGTTTGGTATGGTTAGGATCGGTGAGGTTAGGTTAGGTTAGGATAGATAGGTTAGGTTAGGTTAGGTTATGTTAGGTTAGGTAATTTTAGGTTTGGTTTGGTTTGGTTTGGTTAGGTTGGGTTTATGTTGGGTTAGGTTGGGATGGGTTGGGTTACGTTACGTTAGGTTAGGTTAGGTTATGTTAGGTTAGGGTAGGTTAGGTTAGGTTAGGTTAGGTTTGATTAGGTTTTGTTAGGTTTGGTTTGTTTTGGTTAGGTTAGGTTAGGTTAGGTTAGGTTAGGTTAGGTTAGGTTAGGTTAGGTTAGGTTAGGTTAGGTTAGGTTAGGTTAGGTTTGGTCTGGGTTGGTTTGGTCTGGTCTGGTTAGGTTAGGATAGGTTAGGTTAGGTCAGGTTAGGTCAGGTTAGGTCAGGTTAGGTCAGGTTAGGTCAGGTTAGGTCAGGTTAGTTCAGGTTAGGTCAGGTTAGGTCAGGTTAGGTTAGGTTAGGTCAGGTTAGGTCAGGTTATTTCAGGTTAGGTCAGGTTAGGTCAGGTAAGGTCAGGTCAGGTCAGATCAGACCAGTCGGGTCAGGTCAGGTCAGGTCAGGTCAGGTCAGGTCAGGTCAGGTCAGGTCAGGTCAGGTCAGGTCACATCAGGTCAGGTCAGGTCAGGTCAGGTCAGGTCAGGTCAGGTCAGGTCAGGTCAGGTTAGGTCAGGTCAGGTTAGGTTAGGTCAGGTTAGGTCAGGTTAGGTTAGGTTAGGTTAGGTTAGGTTAGGTTAGGTTAGGTTAGGTTAGGGTAGGTTAGGTTAGGTTAGGTTAGGTTTGATTTGTTTTGGTCAGGTCGGGTCGGGTCGGGTCGGGTCGGGTCAGGTCAGGTCAGGTCAGGTCAGGTCCGGTCAGGTCAGGTCAGGTCAGGTCAGGTCAGGTCACTTCAGGTCAGGTCAGGTCAGGTCAGGTCACATCAGGTCAGGTCAGGTCAGGTCAGGTCAGGTCAGGTCAGGTCAGGTCAGGTCA
>NC_060146.1:1692500-1702500 GCF_021461385.2 Schistocerca piceifrons | reverse complement strand
GTTTGGTTTGGTTTAATTTGGTTAGGTTGGATTAGGTTAGGTTAGGTTAGGTTACATTAGGTTAGGATAGTTTGGGTTAGGTTGGGTTGGGTTAGGTTAGGTTAATTTAGGTTAGGTTAGGTTAAGTTAGGTTAGGTTAGGTTAGGTTAGGTTCGGTTACGTTCAGTTAGGTTGGGTCAGGTTAGGTTAGGTTAGGTTAGGTTTGGTTTGGTTAGGTTCGGTTAGATTAGGTCATGTTAGGTTAGGTTAGGTTAGGTTAGGTTAGGTTAGGTTTTGTTTTGTTCAGTTTGGTTTGGTTTGGTTTGGTTTGGTATGGTTTCGTTTGGTTTGGATTGGTTTGGTTTGGTTAGTTTAGGTTAGGTGAGGTTAGGTTAGGTAAGGTCAGGTTAGGTTAGGTTAGGTTTTGTTTGGTTTGTTTTGGTTTGGTTTGGTTTGGTTAGTGTTAGGTTAGGTTAGGTTAGGTTCGGTTCGGTTCGGTTCGTTCGGTTCGGTTCGGTTCCTTTCGGTTCCGTTGGGTTCAGTTCGGTTCGGTTTGGTTCGGTTCGGTAAGGTTAGTTTAGGTTAGGTTAGGTTAGGTTAGGGTAGGTTAGTTTAGGTTAGGTTAGGTTAGGTTAGGTTAGGTTAAGTAGGTTTGGTTAGGTTTGGTTTGGTTTGGTATGGTATGATTTGGTTTTGTTACGTTAGGTTAGGTTTAGTTTGGTTTGGTTGGTTCAGTTTAGTTTTGTTTGGTTTGGTTTGGTTAGGTTAGGTTAGGTTTGCATTGGTTTGGTTTGGTTTTGTTTGGTTTGGTTTGGTTAGGTTTGGTTAGGTTAGGTTAGTATAGGTTAGGTTAGGTTAGGTTAGGTTAGGTAGGGTTAGGTTAGATTAGGTTAGGTTTGATTAGGTTAGGTTTGGTTTGGTTTGGTTTGTGTTGGTTTGGTTTGGTTTGTTGTGGTTTGGTTTGGTTTGGTTTGGTTTGGTTAGGTTGGGTTTAGGTTGGGTTAGGTTGGGTTGGGTTGGGTTAGGTTAGGTTAGGTTAGGTTAGGTTATGTTAGGTTAGGGTAGGTTAGGTTAGGTTGGGTTAGGTTAGGTTTGATAAGGTTTGGTTAGGTTGGGTTTGGTTTGGTTTGGTTTGGTTTCGTTTCGTTTTGATTGGTTTGGTTTCGTTTGGTTTGGTTTGGTTTCGTTTGGTTTCGTTTGGTTTGGTTTGGTTTGGTTTCGTATGGTTTGGTGTGGTTTGGTTTGGTATGGTTTGGTTTGGTTTGGTTTGGTTTGGTTTCGTTAGGTTAGGTTGGGTTAGGTTAGGTTAGGTTCGTTTAGGTTAGGTTAGGTTAATTTAGGTTAGCTTGGGTAGGTTTGGTTAGGTTTGGTTTGGTTTGGTATGGTATGATTTGGTTTTGTTACGTTAGGTTAGGTTTAGTTTGGTTTGGTTGGTTCGGTTTAGTTTGGTTTGGTTTGGTTTGGTTTGGTTAGGTTTGGTTAGGTTAGGTTAGCTTAGGTTAGTTTAGGTTAGGTCAGGTTAGGTTAGGTTCGGTTAGGTTAGGTCAGGTTAGGTTAGGTTTGGTTTGGTTTGGTTTGGTTTGGTTTTGGTTTGGTTTGGTTTGGTTTGGTAAGGTTAGGTTAGGTTAGGTTAGGTTAGGTTAGGTTAGCTTAGGTTTGGTTAAGTTAGGTTAGGTTAGGTTTGGTTTGGTTTGGTTTGGTTTTCTTCGGCTAGGTTACGTTAGGTTTGGTTTGCATTGGTTTGGTTTTGTTTGGTTTGGTTTGGTTTGGTTTGGTTAGGATTGGTTAGGTTAGGTTAGGTTAGTATAGGTTAGGTTAGGTTAGGTTAGGTTAAGTTAGGTTATTTTAGGTTTGGTTTGGTTTGGTTTGGTTTGGTTTGGTTTGGTTAGGTTGGGTTTATGTTGGGTTAGGTTGGGTTGGGTTGGGTTACGTTACGTTAGGTTAGGTTAGGTTATGTTAGGTTAGGGTAGGTTAGGTTAGGTTAGGTTAGGTTTGATTAGGTTTGGTTAGGTTTCGTATGTTTTGGTTTGGTTAGGTTTGGTTTGGTTAGGTTCGGTTCGGTTTGGTTTGTTTGGTTTGTTTAGGTTTGGTTAGGTATGGATAGGTTAGGATAGGTTAGGTTAGGTTAGATTAAGATAGGTTGGTTAGGTTAGGTCAGGATAGATTAGGTTAGATTAGGTTAGGTTTGGTTTGGTTTGGTTTGGTTTGGTTTGGTTTGGTTTGGTTAGGATAGGTTAGGTAATGTTAGGTTAGGTTAGATTAGGTTAGGTTAGGTTAACTTAGGTTAGGTTATGTCAGATTAGGTTAGGTTGGGTTAGGTTTCGTTTGGTTTGGTTTGGTTTGGTTTGTTTTGGTTTTGTTAGGTTAGGTTAGGTTAGGTTAGGTTAGGTTTGGTTTGGTTTGCTTTTGTTTGGTTTGGTTTGGTTTGGTAAGGTTAGGTTACGTTAGGTTAGGTTAAGTTGGGTTAGGTTGGGTTGGGTTGGGTTAGGTTAGGTTTATGTTAGGTTAGGTTAGGTTCGGTTAGGTAAGGTTAGGTTAGGTTAGGTTAGGTTTGGTTTGGTTTGGTTTGGCTTGGTTTTGGTTTCGATTTGTTTGGTTTGGTTTGGTTGGTTTGGTTTGGTTTGGTTTGGTTTGGTTTGGTAAGGTTAGGTTAGGTTACGTTAGGTTAGGTTTGCATTGGTTTAGTTTGGTTTGGTTTGGTTTGGTTTGGTTTGTTTAGTTTAGGTTAGGTTAGGTTAGGTTAGGTTAGGTTAAGTTAGGTTAGGTTATGTCAGGTTAGGGTAGGTTGGGTTAGGGTGGTTAGGTTTGGTTTGATTTGCTTTGGTTTGGATTTGTTAGGTTAGGTTAGGTTAGGTTAGGTTTGGTTTGGTTTGGTTTGGTTTGGTTGGTTTGGTTTAGTTTGGTTTGGTTTGGTTTGGTTAGGTTTTGTTAGGTTAGGTTAGCTTAGGTTAGTTTAGGTTAGGTCAGGTTAGGTTAGGTTAGGTTAGGTTAGGTTAGGTTAGGTTAGGTTAGGTTTGGTTTGGTTTGGTATGGCTTGGTTTTGGTTTCGATTTGTTTGGTTTGGTTTGGTTGGTTTGGTTTGGTTTGGTTTGGTTTGGTAAGGTTAGGTTAGGTTAGGTTAGGTTAGGTTAGGTTAGGTTAGGATAGGTTTGGTTAGGTTAGGTTAGGTTTGGTTTGGTTCGGTTTGGTTTTCTTAGGCTAGGTTACGTTGGGTTAGGTTTGCATTGGTTTGGTTTGGTTTGGTTGTGTTTGGTTTGGTTTGGTTAGGATCGGTGAGGTTTGGTTAGGTTAGGATAGATAGGTTAGGTTAGGTTAGGTTATGTTAGGTTAGGTAATTTTAGGTTTGGTTTGGTTTGGTTTGGTTTGGTTTGGTTAGGTTGGGTTTATGTTGGGTTAGGTTGGGATGGGTTGGGTTACTTTACGTTACGTTAGGTTAGGTTATGTTAGGTTAGGGTAGGTTAGGTTAGGTTAGGTTAGGTTTGATTAGGTTTTGTTAGGTTTGGTTTGTTTTGGTTAGGTTAGGTTAGGTTAGGTGAGGTTAGGTTAGGTTAGGTTAGGTTCGGTTAGGTTAGGTTAGGTTAGGTTTGGTCTGGGTTGGTTTGGTCTGGTCTGGTTAGGTTAGGTTAGGTTAGGTTAGGTCAGGTTAGGTCTGGTTAGGTCAGGTTAGGTCAGGTTAGGTCAGGTTAGGTCAGGTTAGTTCAGGTTAGGTCAGGTTAGGTCAGGTTAGGTCAGGTTAGGCCAGGTTAGGTCAGGTTATTTCAGGTTAGGTCAGGTTAGGTAGGTCAGGTCAGGTCAGGTCAGGTCAGGTCAGGTCAGGTCAGGTCAGGTCAGGTCAGGTCAGGTCAGGTCAGGTCAGATCAGATCAGGTCAGGTCAGGTCAGGTCAGGTCAGGTCAGGTCAGGTCACTTCAGGTCAGGTCAGGTCAGGTCAGGTCACATCAGGTCAGGTCAGGTCAGGTCAGGTCAGGTCAGGTCAGGTCTGGTCAGGTCAGTTCAGGTCAGGTCAGGTCAGGTCAGGTCAGGTCAGGTCAGGTCAGGTCAGGTCAGGTCAGGTCAGGTCAGGTCAGGTCAGGTCAGGTCAGGTCAGGTCAGGTCAGGTCAGGTCAGGTTAGGTCAGGTCAGGTTAGGTTAGGTCAGGTTAGGTCAGGTTAGGTTAGGTTAGGTTAGGTTAGGTTACGTTACGTTACGTTACGTTAGGTTAGGTTAGGTTAGGTTAGGTTAGGTTAGGTTAGCTTAGGTTAGGGTAGGTTAGGTTAGGTTAGGTTAGGTTTGATTTGTTTTGGTCAAGTCGGGTCGGGTCGTGTCGGGTCGGGTCAGGTCAGGTCAGGTCAGGTCAGGTCAGGTCGGGTCAGGTCAGGTCAGGTCAGGTCGGGTCAGGTCAGGGTTGGGTTGGGTTGGGTTGGGTTGGGTTGGGTTGGGGTGGGTTGGGTTGGGTTGGGTTGGGTTGGGTTGCATTGGGTTGGGTTGGGTTGGGTTGGGTTGGGTTGGGTTGGGTTGGATTGGGTTGTGTTGGGTTGGGTTGGGTTAGGTTAGGTTAGGTTAGGTTAGGTTAGGTTAGGTTAGGTTAGGTTAGGTTGGGTTAGGTTAGGTTAGGTTAAGTTAGGTTTGGTTAGGTTAGGTTAGGTTAGGTTAGGTTTGGTTAGGTTTGGTTAGGTTAGGTTAGGTTAGGTTAGGTTAGGTTAGGTTAGGTTAGGTTAAATTTGGTTAGGTTAGGTTAGGTTAGGTTAGGTTAGGTTAGGTTAGGTTAGGTTAGGTTAGGTTAGGTTAGGTTGGGTTAGGTTAGGTTAGTTTAGGTTAGGTTAGGTTAGGTTAGGTTAGGTTAGGTTAGGTTAGGTTAGGTTAGGTTAGGTAAGGTTTGGTTTGGTTTGGTTTGGTTTGGTTTGGTCTGGTTTCGTATGGTTTGGTTTGGTTTGGTTAGGTTAGGTTAGGTTAGGTTAGGTTAGGTTAGGTCAGGTTGGGTTTTGTTGGGTTGGTTTGGGTTAGGTTAGGTTAGGTTAGGTTAGGTTAGATTAGGTTAGGTTTGGTTTGGTTTGGTTTGGTTTGGTTTGGTTTGGTTTGGTTTGGTTGGTTTCGTTTGGTTTGGTTTGGTTTGGTTTCGTTTGGTTTGGTTTCATTTAGTTTGGTTTATTTTGGTTTGGTTTGGTTTGGTTTGGTTTGGTTTGGTTTGGTTTGGTTAGGTTAGGTTAGGTTAGGTTGGGTTAGTTTAGGTTAGGTTAGTTTGGGTTAGATTGGGTTGAGTTAGGTTAGGTTATGTTACGTTAGATTAGGTTAGGTTAGGTTAGGTTCGGTTAGGTTCGGTTCGGTTGGGTTAAGTAAGGTTAGGTTAGGTTAGGTAAGGTTAGGTTAGGTTAGGTTTTGTTTGGTTTGGTTTGGTTTGTTTTTGTTTTGTTAGGTTAAAATAGGTTAGGTTAGGTTAGGTTAGGTTTGCTTTGGTTTGGTTTGGTTAGGTGTGGTTAGGTTAGGTTAGGTTAGGTTAGGTTAGGTTGGGTTAGGTTAGGTTACGTTAGGTTAGGTTTGATTAGGTTTTGTTAGGTTTGGTTTGTTTTGGTTAGGTTAGGTTAGGTTAGGTGAGGTTAGGTTAGGTTAGGTTAGGTTAGGTTAGGTTAGGTTAGGTGAGGTTAGGTTAGGTTAGGTTAGGTTAGGTTAGGTTAGGTTTGGTCTGGGTTGGTTTGGTCTGGTCTGGTTAGGTTAGGTTAGGTTAAGTCAGATTAGGTCAGGTTAGGTCAGGTTAGGTCAGGTTAGATCACATTAGGTCAGGTTAGTTCAGGTTAGGTCAGGTTAGGTCAGGTTAGGTCAGGTTAGGTCAGGTTAGGTCAGGTTATTTCAGGTTAGGTCAGGTCAGGTCAGGTCAGGTCAGGTCAGGTCAGGTCAGGTAAGGTCAGGTAAGGTCAGGTCAGGTCAGGTCAGGTCAGATCAGATCAGGTCAGGTCAGGTCAGGTGAGATCCGGTCAGGTCAGGTCAGGTCAGGTCACTTCAGGTCAGATCAGGTCAGGTCAGGTCACATCAGGTCAGGTCAGGTCAGGTCAGGTCAGGTCAGGTCAGGTCAGGTCAGTTCAGGTCAGGTCAGGTCAGGTCAGGTCAGGTCAGTTCAGGTCAGGTCAGGTCAGGTCGGGTCAGGTCAAGTCAGGTCAGGTCAGGTCGGGTCAGGTCAGTTCAGGTCAGGTCAGGTCAGGTCAGGTCAGGTCAGGTCAGGTTAGGTCAGGTAGGTTAGGTTAGGTCAGGTTAGGTCAGGTTAGGTTAGGTTAGGTTAGGTTAGGTTAGGTTACGTTAGGTTAGGTTAGGTTAGGTTAGGTTAGGTTAGGTTAGGTTAGATTAGGTTAGGTTAGGGTAGGTTAGGTTAGGTTAGGTTAGGTTTGATTTGTTTTGGTCAGGTCGGGTCGGGTCGGGTCGGGTCGGGTCAGGTCAGGTCAGGTCAGGTCAGGTCAGGTCAGGTCGGGTCAGGTCAGGGTTGGGTTGGGTTGGGTTGGGTTGGGTTGGGGTGGGTTGGGTTGGGTTGGGTTGGGTTGGGTTGCATTGGGTTGGGTTGTGTTGGGTTGGGTTGGGTTGGGTTGGGTTGGATTGGGTTGTGTTGGGTTGGGTTGGGTTAGGTTAGGTTAGGTTAGGTTAGGTTAGGTTAGGTTAAGTTAGGTTATTTTAGGTTAGGTTAGGTTAGGTTAGGTTAGGTTAGGTTAGGTTTGGTTAGGTTAGGTTAGGTTAGGTTAGGTTTGGTTAGGTTTGGTTAGGTTAGGTTAGGTTAGGTTAAGTTAGGTTAGGTTAGGTTAGGTTAGGTTAGGTTAGGTTAGGTTAAGTTTGGTTAGGTTAGGTTAGGATAGGTTAGGTTAGGTTAGGTTAGGTTAGGTTAGGATAGGTTAGGTTAGGTTAGGTTAGGTTAGGTTGGGTTAGGTTAGGTTAGGTTAGGTTAGGTTAGGTTAGGTTTGGTTAGGTTAGGTTAGGTTAGGTTAGGTAAGGTTTGGTTTGGTTTGGTTTGGTTTGGTTTGGTTTGGTCTTGTTTCGTATTGTTTGGTTTGGTTTGGTTTGGTTTGGTTTGGTTAGGTTAGGTTAGGTTAGGTTAGGTTAGGTCAGGTTGGGTTTTGTTGGGTTGGTTTGGGTTAGGTTAGCTTAGGTTAGGTTAGGTTAGATTAGGTTAGGTTTGGTTTGGTTTGGTTTGGTTTGGTTTCGTTTGGTTTGGTTTGGTTGGTTTCGTTTGGTTTGGTTTGGTTTGGTTTGGTTAGGTTAGGTTAGGTTAGGTTGGGTTAGGTTAGGTTAGGTTAGTTTGGGTTAGATTGGGTTGAGTTGGGTTAGGTTAGGTTACGTTAGATTAGGTTAGGTTAGGTTAGGTTCGGTTAGGTTCGGTTCGGTTGGGTTAAGTTAGGTTAGGTTAGGTTAGGTAAGGTTAGGTTAGGTTAGGTTTTGTTTGGTTTGGTTTGGTTTGGTTTTGTTTTGTTAGGTTAAAATAGGTTAAGTTAGGTTAGGTTAGGTTTGCTTTGGTTTGGTTTGGTTAGGTGTGGTTAGGTTAGGTTAGGTTAGGTCAGGTTAGGTTAGGTTGGGTTAGGTTAGGTTAGGTTAGGTTAGGTTTGGTTTGGTTTGGTTTGGTTTGGTTTGGTTTGGTTTGGTTTCGTTTGGTTTCGTTTGGTTTGCTTTGGTTTGGCTTGGTTTGGTTTGGTTTGGTTTGGTTTGGTTTGGTTTCTTTAGGTTAGTTTAGGTTAGGTTAGGTTAGGTTAAGTTAGGTTTGGTTAGGTTAGGTTGGGTAGGTTTGGTTGGGTTTGGTTTGGTTTGGTTTGGTTTGATTTGGTTTTATTAGGTTAGGTTAGGTTTGGTTTAGTTTGGTTTGGTTTGGTTTGGTTTGGTTTGGTTTGGTTTCGTTAGGTTACGTTAGGTTACGTTAGGTTAGGTTAGGTTAGGTTAGGTTAGGTTAGGTTAGGTTAGGTTAGGTTAGGTTATTTTGGGTAGGTTTGGTTAGGTTTGGTTTAGTTTGGTATGGTATGATTTGGTTTTGTTAGGTTAGGTTAGGTTAGGTTAGGTTTGGTTTGGTCTGGTTGGTTTGGTTTGGTTTGGTTTGGTTTGGTTTGGATTGGTTGGTTAGGTTTGGTTAGGTTAGGTTAGGTTAGGTTACTTTAGGTTAGGTTAGGTTAGGTTAGGTTAGGTTAGGTTAGCTTAGGTTTGGTTTGGTTTGGTTTGGTTTGGTTTGGTTTGGTTGGGTTTGGTTTGGTCTGGTTGGGTTTGGTTTGGTTTGGTTAGGTTAGGTTATGTTAAGTTGGGTTAGGTTGGGTTGGGTTGGGTTAGGTTATGTTAGGTTAGGTTAGGTTAGGTTAGGTTAGGTTGGGTTAGGTTAGGTTAGTTTAGGTTAGGATATGTTTGGTTTGGTTTGATTTGGTTTGGTTTTGGTTTCGTTTGGTTTGGTTTGGTTTGGTTTGATTTGGTTTGGTTTGGTTGGATTTGGTTAGGTGTGGTTAGGTTAGGTTAGGTTAGGTTAGGTTAGGATTTGTTTGGTTTGGTTTATTTTGGTTTGGTTTGGTTTGGTTAGGTTACGTTAGGTTAGGTTAGTTTAGGTTAGGTTAGGTTAGGTTAGGTGAGGTGAGGTGAGGTGAGGTTAGGTTAGGTTAGGATAGGTTAGGTTAGGTCCGGTTTGGTTAGGTTCGGCTAGGTTCGGTTAGGTTAGGTTAGGTTAGGTTAGGTTGGGTAAGGCTTTGTTTGGTTTGGTTTGGTTTCGTTTGGTTTTGTTTTGTTAGGGTACAATAGGTTAGGTTAGGTTAGGTTAGAATTGCTTTGGTTTTGTTTGGTTTGGTTTGGTTTGGTTTGGTTAGGTGTGGTTAAGTTAGGTTAGGTTAGGTTAGGTTAGGTTAGGTTAGGTTAGGTTACGTTAGGTTAGGTTAGATTTGGTTTGGTTTGGTTTGGTTTGGTTTGGTTTGGTTTGGTTTCGTTTAGTTTGGTTTGGTTTCGTTTGGTTTGGTTTGGTTTGGTTTGGTTTGGTTTCGTTAGGTTAGGTTAGTTTAGGTTAGGTTAGGTTAGGTTAGGTTAGGTTGGGTTAGGTTAGGTTGGGTAGGTTTGGTTGGGTTTGGTTTGGTTTGGTATGGTTTGGTTTCGTTAGGTTAGGTTAGGTTAGGTTAGGTTAGGTTAGGTTGGGTAGGTTTGGTTGGGTTTGGTTTGGTTTGGTTTGGTTTGATTTGGTTTTATTAGGTTAGGTTAGGTTAGGTTTGGTTTGGTTTGGTATGGTTTGGTTTGGTTTCGTTTCGTTTGGTTTGGTTGTTTTCGTTTAGTTTCGATTGGTTTGGTTTGGATTGGTTTGGTTTGGTTAGGTTATGTTAGGTTAGGTTAGGTTAGGTTAGGTTAGGTTAGGTTAGGTTAGGTTGGGTAGGTTTGGTTATGTTTGGTTTAGTTTGGTATGGTATGATTTGGTTTTGTTAGGTTAGGTTAGGTTAGGTTTGGTTTGGTTTAGTTGGTTTGGTTTGGTTTGGTTTGGTTTGGTTTTGGTTTGGTTAGGTTAGGTTTGGTTAGGTTAGGTTAGGTTACTTTAGGTTAGGTTAGGTTAGGTTAGGTTAGGTTAGGTTAGGTTTGGTTTGGTTTGGTATGGTTTGGTTTGGTTTGCTTTGGTTAGGTTAGGTTAGGTTAGGTTAGGTAAGGTTAGGTTAGGTTAGGTTCAGTTAGGTTAAGTTAGGTTAGGTTAGGTTAGGTTAGGTTAGGTTAGGTTAGGTTAGGTTAGGTTTG
Source organism: Schistocerca piceifrons (assembly GCF_021461385.2). Taxonomy (NCBI): domain Eukaryota; kingdom Metazoa; phylum Arthropoda; class Insecta; order Orthoptera; family Acrididae; genus Schistocerca; species Schistocerca piceifrons. The sequence goes on along the minus strand of NC_060146.1, from coordinate 1,692,838 downwards.
GTTTGGTTTGGTATGGTTTTGGTTTTGGTTTTGTTTGGTGTGGTTTGGTTTGGTTTGGTTTGGTTTGTCTTGGTTTGGTTTGGTCTGGTTTGGTTAGGTGTGGTTAGGTTAGGTTAGGTTAGGTTAGGTTAGGTTAGGTTAGGTTTTGTTTGGTTTGGTTTGGTAAGGTTTGGTTTGGTTTGGTTTGGTTACGTTAGGTTAGGTTAGGTTAGTTTAGGTTAGGTTAGGTTAGGTTAGGTGAGGTGAGGTGAGGTTAGGTTATGTTACGTTAGGTTAGGTTAGTTTCGGTTCGGTTCGGTTCGGTTCCGTTCCGTTCGGTTCCGTTCGGTTCGGTTCAG